>NC_053142.1:2156986-2213735 GCF_016808335.1 Panicum virgatum | reverse complement strand
CAGGGGCATATCTACGAGGAAATCACGTCTTCCAGGGGCCTCTGCGCAAAAAGTTATTTTTTCCTTTTTGTTTTCCAAAGCAGTGAACTTGTAAAATCGATATGAATTCGTAGAAAATCAGAAAAATGCAAACTCAATTGATCTGAGTTCCTTGTTACTAGATCTACAACTTTCATTACATGCACATATTTATTTTCTGTCTATATTTTAGTCTAGGAAAAATATTAGATTACATAGGCTATAATTATTTTAGGAGTTCTACTCAGCATCTATGACTGATTTTTGGCTGGTAGGTGCTTCATGCCATGCTTAGCTTTATGTAAAAATTTGAGCACCAGTTAACACCTGTAACTAAATGAAAACCCTAGTCTTGGTTAGATCTAGTAGAATAATTTAACTTTTTATTTCTGGATGTTCTGATATAGGACATGTGAATAAAACTTTTTCTGTATACTTACAATACTAGATGAACATCACTGTCCAAGTTTCGTTTATTTTTAGATTTGTATAGCTAGCTTTGTGAATTATCCTTAAAAATAGGCTATATTGTGATAATAGTTTTCATCTGGAAAAATCTAAAATTTTTACTGTGGCTTAGTCTTCAGAAGATAAGCTAGCATACAAATTTTGAGAGCCTAAAACACTTTGTAACTCTCTGTACTAATTAGTCTTGTTATATTTGAGTTAAATTTGTCAATTTTATACTCCTGTTTAGTCTAGAAAAATTCTGATAAATTTAAAGTGTGTTTAGAATCGTATGTAGACTCCTCTGTAAAAATTTGAGACTCAGAAACTAAGTATAACCTCTGTAGAAATAAGTTTGCATTATTGCTAGTAAAGTTTGTCTTATTTTTTCATGCTCTGTGTACTGCTCCATAAAATTTGAAAAATTAACAATTGGACTCCTCATAAGTGTGGCACGACTCAGTAAATTTTTTTGGCACATTACTTGCATGGTTTGATCTGTTATAAATAGTTTCATATCCTAGCAGTGGCTGTGTATATGGTTTTTCATAATTTTTTTTGCTGCATGAAAATTTCCTCAAATTTTTACCGCAAGATCTATACTTTATGAAGTACACTAAATAAGAATTTCAACCTCAGAAATGATGTGTGACTATAGCTTTGGACAAAGCATGTTATCATTAGTTTTGTTAAAGGAAACAACTTTTGTATGTTTTGGTATATGATGAAAACCCCACTTTGACTTTATGCCGCCCGGCTCCTAGGCGGCCTCCTCCCGCTAAGGACCCTCCATGCAATAAAAGCCAAGTTTTATTTATATATAGGTCCCTACAACCCAGCAAGGGGGCGGTAGGCCCCCTGCCGCCCCCCCTTCCGGGTTTAGGGTATAAAAATTGTAAATTGTGAAACCGAAAAATATATTTCTTTAAAAAATATTTTCAAAAATATAAAAATAAAAAAACCACCATGTAACCTCCATTGATAGCAGCAGGCAGCAGCGGTAAAGCGTCCTGTCATGCACCTACTGGTGTCGTGGGTTAGCCCAGTTTCAGCTCGAGATGGCCACGGATCGGAATATGGATTTGCCGTAGCTTTTTACCGTGTCCTGCTGCAACACCCGCCTGCCGTCGCGTACGCTATATTCCCCGTAGCGGAACGTTTATCGCTCCTCAGTGCAGATAGTGTAAGTGCAGTGGCCATCCCGTGGAGAAATGTGATTCTAATCTCGATTACATTATCTGTAATAAGTTGAAATCGCACATTGCCTCAAAGTGCCATTAATTTGCTCAAGATGCCCAAAGCCGAACGCGGCTATTACAAACCTTATAACTAGCTAACAACAATATAGGCGTCCTGCGTCCTGCTCGCAGAACTGCTCCCACTGGATGTTGGAAGCTTAACATTTGGTCTGTTGCTTGCCTGCTTTGTAGGATGAGCTGTCAGTCACAAGAGCTCATAAAATTTTACTTATAGAAAAATATGTTTCACTTACTCCTGCTGCGGGGTGACTGGGCGATGAGGAACAAACCGTGGTGGGGGTGGCTTCCGGGGAGTTGTGATGCGGCGGCGTTGAGACGGCGACGCGCTGGCCTGGGCTGCAGTTGGCAATGCTTGAGAGGAGAGATAAAAGAGAAACTAATTTGATGAACCCAATTGCTTGCAGTTTTTTATTAGAGATGCTACCTTACAATCTTTAGGTAAGGAAATAGTTCTCACATTGCTGAAATTAGGGAAACTGAAAGCAAGGAAAGTACTCACTTCATTTTGATAATCTAAGTCAAAAGCTTTTCAGCTTTTTCCAACAAAAATTAGAACTAGTTAGATTTGCTACATAAAAAATTGATTCATCTCGAAAATATCTTCCTTTATATTATAATTTCATTTCATTTCATTTTATAAATAAATTTCAATAGCTTTTAGTGGTCAAAGCTCAATGTCTAATACGACCAGAATTTTCAAAGTGATGAAGTAATTCAAGGACAGCTAGGTGCTAGACACCTGTGCTGATCGCTGATCCAAAAGACAGCTGGGTCCTAGTCACCAGAGCTGAATCCTCATTGGCCTCGTGTCCTTCCTTTTTGCTCGTGTTGCACACACACGGCTGTACACATTGCCGAAAGGCTGCAACAACTAAGACGATAAAGAAAATAAAAGGAAAATTCAATGCTGTGCCACTGAGAAAACCACTAAATCCCTCATATGCAATTGGCTGGACCCACATGTCATTGACAGCCGATAGCATATGACAGATTAGCTGTTTTCTTGGTGGTATACAAGGAAATTGCCTGAAAAAAAAAGCAAACTGAAGAGAACAGACACTTAGCCTATCAGAAAGCCTGGTCTACCATAGAAAGGATTTAGGGACACTTAGCCATCCTACTTCCTAGGAGCGGGGACAAAACCAAAAAGCAGCCTAGACTACCCTGCCCCCTACTATTTCCACTATGGTCTCCCTCCCTATTAGTATTTCACTTCCTATATTCACCATTGCACTTCCTATCAGTATTGAATATAGCATGCCCATAACAATATTCTCTAGTAAGCCAACTCTAACATGGCACATGTATAATTAATCCATAAAGAAAGTGTATTAGATAAACTCAGCAGGCGAGCAAGTACCTGTTTTCTGCCCATATGGCATTGCAATCTTTGCTTTCCTATCATAAGTTGTCTTAAAGGCATTCTTAGCCACCCTTTTGACAGTCGCAGGCTACAATGAACAAGCAAGCAAACAAAACACAAGAGTGAGGCGTGAAGCCGCATATCAGTAATAGCCTCAACTATGGGATCTATTATCAATTTGCTCCTCTAAAGGGTACAACACATGCCAGAACACAAGAAACTCCTTTAAATAAAGGTGCTACATGAGGCTAGGGTACATAAGATGCATGTGAATCAACTGATGTTAAAGAGGAATATAGAGAAAAGTACAACCACCCAACACACCTTTTCAATTTCCTCCCCTTCATCCATTTTGTCAACAGAATCATCTTCACAACTGAACACATCCTCACTCGTGCCCTGGAAAAGTCAAAGGGTTTTAATTTTTAAAAGATCCGTAGATCAAATGTGGCGCACCATCCAATGGTAAAGTCGACATACCACTTTGGGTCTATCATAACAAATCAGCAATCCAACTTAATGTAATGTGGCTAAGATGAATTATCATGAGATGAGCATACAAATGGTTTTAATTGCTAATAAACTTACATGGTTGTCATCACATGAGCCGTCATCATACCCAACCTCATCACCATGAACAATGTGCTTGTCCATTTTACCAACCTCAAAAGGAGCCTTTCACTTGTGTTTCCCTTAAAATAAGAATGCACAGGGGACCAATAGTTTTTTTTTTGGGGGGGGGGGGGGTGAGTTTAGGGTCAGCAAGATCCAAGGGACAATAGCACAAATGGCCTAAAGAGTAAAATGCAACAAAAATTAGGGTTATTACATACCATGGATACTATTGCTGCCCATCTCGGTTTCCTGTTCATCTGAAGTGAGGATAAAGTTGGTTACTCTCAGATCACCTCCACTTCCTCAAGTTGGGAAACAAACATGCAGTGCACAAACAAGACAAATACCTCCAAACTGCCAGGCGCATTTAACGCGTAAAAACCACACACTAAAAAATAAAACATGCTGCTTCTCCAAATTTTGCAACCTACCCAATGCAAGTATCTGATGACTATTGAACCGGCCAAGCAGCAAGCAGAAAAGGCATCTGGATTCATGGTCAATGCAGACAGAGTGGAGCATCCAACATACATTCATACAATACTTGTCGAAAATCCAAACTGCCAGGCCCATTTAACGCTTAAAAACCACAAACTAAAAAATGAAACATGCTGCTGCTCCAAATTTTGCAACCTACCTAATGCAAGTATCTGATGACTATTGAACCGGCCATGCAGCAGGCAGAAAAGGCATCTGGATTCACGGTCAATGCAGATAGAGTGGAGCATCCAATATACATTCATACAATACTAGTCTAAAAATAACAACCAACCACAAACCAAGAACCAATTAAAAATGGCTAGCCCAGCACCCATGCAATGGCTAGCACTAGAAAGTGGGCGCTATACCAGCACAACCATCCAAGCATTGGCACCATTCAAACAACCATGTGGATGCAAGAAGAGGGAAGCAGAGGTGGGAGGTATGTATTAACACAGAACTTTTTTCGGGCACTAACCTGGGGCGATGTTTTGCAATTTATGCTTGAGGCAATCGCCAACCTGGTGTGACCCCAATGTGGAGAATGGAAGGTATTGTTTGCAGGCAACGCATTTGACCGTTATACCTTGGAGGAGGTACTCGAGCTCAGTACAGTGACGGTAGGTGCCGAGATCAGCATGGTAGCAGGCGCTACAAATGAGATGGTTACAAAACCAAAGCTGCAACAAGGATAGGTTAGAATGAACAGAGAAACCAAAATCAAATCAAGCTGCATCCAAATTAATCCAGTCAGAGCTCAGCTCACCGAGAAAATGGGAGGCCGGAGAGGAACCTTGCATTCGGAACACTGAAGGAAACTTGTCCTCAGGATGCACTTCCTCCACCGGGCAGGATGAGTGGAATATTTGGCAGAAGGGCACTCACGCTGGTGTTCCAGAAACTCGCAGTAAGGAATGTATTTGTTGCAGTCGCATTTGAACTTTATCTGAGCAATGATGTTGTTCAGCAAATCGCAGGTGGAGTGAGTATCAGTAGCCAAACAATGGTGGCGGTGGATACAGTCACGACAATAGATTTGACCGCGGATGCACTGGCGGCACTGCCAGGAAGCACAAGAAAGGGGGAAATAATAAGAGAAGAAGTTGAGCTAGGAAAAAACAAAACATGGTAAACATCTCACCGACCGTGTACGCTCTGCAGTGGTAAGTTTCAGGCCGGAGGGTTCGGTGGCAATTTGTGCAGTCCAATAGCCCCTGGTTGATCCTGAGGTGAAACACACTCGTCTCCTGCGATTGAATCTATCAAATTAAGCATCGTGGAGAAACAATAGAGAAGAAGGAGAAGCATCTACGGCCGGGAGGACACGGATCGGACAGCACCCATGCCGGATCTACGATGACGGTTAGGATCGAAGCTCCTCTAAGGATCTAAGCTCCTCTGGGGATCCGATGAAAGGCCCAAGCTCCTCTGGGGATCCCCGCGGGAACGGAGCACGTCGTGTGATTAGGAGAACTGGAGGAAACGAGCGCGGGGGCGGGGGCGCACTCACCGGAGATGAAGACATCGCGGGGCGCCGAGGAGGTGGCGGCGGACATCGAGGAGAAGTAGCAGCGCCGCCGCAGTGTGGGAGGTGGCTGCAGCGCGCAAGCGGGAAGCCCCGATTTGGTCCTGCCGCACGTCGAGCTCATCCTGCACCGCCTCGATCTGCTACTTCGCGCCACCCACCGCGATCCCCCGCAAGAGTTGAGGAAGGAAGGCTAGTGGCGCCGGATCTGCGGGCAGCAGCGGAAGAAGAAAGACGTAGGAGAAAGGGCGACTGGCGGCGGCTGCGTGGTATGCGCGAGTCGTGGAGAGCATAGGCCAGATTGATTAGACCGTCCGCAGCGGTTGCCCTGGATGCGTTGGTTAGGGCCTGTTTAGTTACCGAAAAATTCTGGGACACAAATTTTGTGCAACGAAATCTTGCTATTTCGGAGTAGTAAATGAAGTCTATTTACAAAACTTTTTGCATGGATGGATTGTAAATCGCGAGATGAATCTAATGAGCCTAATTAATCCATGATTAAACCATAATTAGCGGATAGTTACTGTAGCATCACTGTTGCAGATCATGGATTAAGTAGGCTCATTAGATTCGTCTCGCGATTTACAATCCATCCGTGCAAAAAGTTTTGTAAATAGACTTCATTTAATACTCCATGCATGTGTCCAAACATTCGATGTGATGTTTTTGGGAAAACATTTTGGAAACTAAACAGGCCCTAGCCTGTCTAATATTTAGAGACTTAGGCTATCCGCAGCGGTTCCCTATATTCTTCCTCTATATCGCACTATACAGCCACGTCAGCGAGATTCCTCCTCTATTTCAGCCTGTCCCGCGGCGGTTCCCCCTAAATAATCCCCCAATTTCAGCACGTCCCGCCGCCATTGGCATTCTTGCGTATGGTGTCCCCGGGGATGCGGTGGATGAGTACGTCTGAATCAGGGAGAGCATTATACATGAGGACTTTAAGCACTCCTGTCTAATATTCTCTAACATTTGGAGACTTATTCCCATCTATGTATCTCCTCCATTTCCGACACCATCCTCCATATCTCATCATCTATTATTAAATTATATTTCTCTAACTGCCCTAGCAATTATAATACAATAATTCGGGTGTGAGATTTAATATTTTGAATAATAAAATAATGAACACGTACGTAGTGTAATTCGCTTTTAAGTGCATAATTAATGGGGCCGCATATATACGTATAAGTTAGTGAATTTTGCTTGAAATGGT
The DNA here is from genome assembly GCF_016808335.1 of Panicum virgatum. Lineage (NCBI taxonomy): Eukaryota > Viridiplantae > Streptophyta > Magnoliopsida > Poales > Poaceae > Panicum > Panicum virgatum. The sequence goes on along the minus strand of NC_053142.1, from coordinate 2,206,809 downwards.
TGGGTTAAATGAATCAGGAAAATTAGGCTGAGCTTTGCTGGTAATTTTCTGATCAATCGTGCACTGCACGACTCGTCAAGGCTTCCCTCGCAAGCCTTGAACCGAGCCAGGCCTTTGGCCTTTGGCTTATATATACATGAGACCTTGGCACTTAAACTTCACCAAGTCCACTTCAATCGAACCAGCACCAAAGTAGAGAGAGATGGATAACAAGGAGAGTAGCTTGTTTGTGAGGTTGATCCATGAGATGGATGAGGATGAGGAGATGGAATGGCAGACACCAACCATCTTGCAAGGCCAAGGTGCAGGTGGATCGCATCACCGCCATGGGTCAGTTTCAGGCCGCGTGAGTGTCGAGCGTGATCATTTCGGCACGATGCTAGGATTCGGGTGGACTACTTCTCCGATGCGCCAGTGTATATAGAAGCTCAGTTTCATAGGAGGTGATGTAATGTCCTTGTAAACGTTTTTTGCAAACAAGTTCATATTGAGAATGTGAATAAAAAGCCTCTGAATGACTCACAGGTTTCAATTGAGGTGACACGTATCCCTTCGCATCGTTGAGGCGGTGTAGGGAGTGGACCCCAATTTTGTGCAGAAGGCCGAGTGCACCGGCATCCTTGTGCTTACTGCACTCCAGAAAGCGGTGGCCACCATTCGCATTCTTGCGCATGGTGTCCCTGGGATGCGGTGGATGAGTACGTTCGAATCGGTGAGAGTATTGTACATAAGGACTTTAAGCACTTCTGCAAGGCAGTGATAACGACTTTTGAAGCCGTTTACCTACGCGCCCATCGCCGACGACCAAGCACGTCTCCTTCACATAGCTGAGAACTGTGGCTTTCCAGGTATGTGGATAGTAGAAATTTTTAGAATGAGTGTAGACACTTCATGCGATGTACTTGTATATATGACCATATTGTAGATAGTTGATTTTTGTATTCATGAATGAATTAATGAAATGAGTATATTAGAAATTTTTGTATTATGAATGGATTATTTTGACACTCTAGTGTTGCATTCGTTCATGCTCACACTCTAGTGATGGATTATTTGTATATTTTTTATATGATTTCATTGTTATTTGCAAGAGTTATTAATGTGATCATTGTAATTGTAATTGTAATAGTAAATAATATTTGCATTGTAATGGTAAGAATTTATAATTTTGTGGAAAATAAAGGTATTTTTCAGTAAAATATGGCTTCAGCAGCTGGAGGGAGTGGCGCCGGTGGAGGTGATCGTTGTCCTTCTGGAGAGAAGGGCACAACTCGAGTAGGTCGTCGGTCCAAAAAACCTAGTGCTTTTCATAGGGCAGCGCTCCGTTATTTGGAAAAAGAATATAGAGAATGCATGGCAAGGGGCGAGGAACCTCCATTTGATCTTGAGGATTTATTGCGGCGTTACGGTTCGTCACCACCAAACTCGGAGGTTTCAGCTCCGCCATCTTCTTCTGCGCCAGCAAGAAATCCGTTAGAGCATTCTGCGTTCCAACGCAAGGACGGTTGAAAACCTATGTGTTGTTGTCCGAATTTTTAAGTTTCATGTTGAGTACTCCTTTGTTAAGTTCTGTAATGGATTAATTGCTCCTTTTAATTAATCAAGATGTATGATGGATATTGCAGATCTTTTAATTATTCATGTTATGTTACATTTAGTTTAATTTAGGTTTGATATATTTTATTTATTCGATACGTGTAAAGAATTCAAATCGATTTCTTTAAAATGCAGATGGACCAGCAATGGATGTACAATGCTGACCGATGTTCGAAAGAATTCATTGATGGCCTGCATTATTTTTTGTCTGTGGCTGAGGCAAACAAGCAGAATGGTTTTATGTGCTGCCTGTGTGTTCATTTCAACAATAACAAGGATTACTCATCTTCCAGAATCCTACACAGCCACATTTTCGCAAATAGTTTCATTTAGAAGTTTGTTTGTTGGACGAAGCACGGAGAACAGGGGATTACCATGGAAGATAATGAAGAAGAAGATTTTGACGACCACTTTCCCGGGAATGCTGGAATCGGTGCATTCGATGACGATATTCCCATGCAAGAGTCCGAAGTAGATGTAGCAGAAAATGATCCCAGCGACGATCTGGGGCAGGCATTGCACAATGTGCAGGAAGATTGTGAGAGTGAAACGGAGAGGTTGAAGTTTCAGAAGTTGTTAGAGGACCACCGTATGTTGTTGTACCCAGATTGCCAAAATGGATTGAAGAAAGTTGGCACCACCTTGGAGTTGCTGCAATGGAAGGCGACAAATGGTGTATCCGACAAGGGATTTGGTGAATTACTCAAACTTGTTAAAAAAAATGATTCCTAAGGACAACGAATTGCCTACCACAACATATGAAACTAAACAACTTGTTTGCCCTTTAGAATTGGAAGTGCAAAAGATACATGCATGCCCCCAATGACTGCATCCTCTACCGAGGCGAGTACGAGAATTTGGATGCATTTCCCGTATGCAGTGCATTGCGTTACAAGATTAGAAAAGATGATATTGGAGATGTCGAGGGGGAGCCTCCCCGGAAGAGAGTTTCTGCGAAGGTCATGTGGTATTCGCCTATAATACCATGTTTGAAGCGTCTGTTTAGAAATAAAGATAATGCCAAATTGATGCGATGGCACAATGAGGAACGCAAGAAAGACTCGATGTTGAGAAAAATAGATAGAACGTACCCTGAATTTGATTTGGATGCGAAAAACATAAGGTTCGGTTTGAGTATGGATGGCATGAATCTTTTTGGTGAGATGAGCAGTGGTCATAGCATTGGCCTGTGACTCTTTGTATGTACAATCTTCCACCATGGCTCTGCATGAAATGAAAGTTCATCATGATGCCAATGCTTATCCCGGGTCCAAAGCAGCCCGGAAATGACATTGATGTGTACCTAAAACCATTGGTCGAAGAACTCTTATTGCTCTGGGGCGATGAAGGTGTACGGATGTGGGATGAATACAAACAGGAAAACTTCAACCTACGAGCATTACTGTTCGTAATGATCAATGACCAGGGTTAAATTTTCCGACCGGTCGCACCTAACCACCGGGGTCCGGTTACCGGTCGGAACCGGACAAACGCAAATTTGAATTCAAATTCCCCCGTTGAAACGGTTCTAACCGGTATACCGGCCGGATAGACCGGTTTACCGGCCGGTTTGACCGGTTTACCGGTCGGTTTGACTGGTAACATGTCAAATTCAATTTTTTTTTCTTTTTTGATTTAAATTCAAATGCCCGCAAAGTATACTAAATAAATATTTGTATAACATATTTTAGTCTAAATGAACCCTCCAACCCTATTTTGTACTACTTTTACATTGTATTTGTATACTTTTGTATGCACGTTTTTTTATTTAACTTCAAATCCCCGCAAACCATACTAAATGAACGAATTTTGGAGAAAATTTGGCACCATTAGATTCGTCGCACCTTGAAGTATTTTTAGGAATTTTTTTGGGAATTTTTCATTTTTTTTTGAATTTAAATTTAAAATTTGAATTTGGACCGGTTTCATACCGGACCAAACCGGAACCGGTCCGGACCGGTTTGACCGGTAACCGGTCAAACCGGACCGGTTACCGACGGTTTGGTGAACCCTGTCAATGACTGGCCTGCTCTTAGTAACTTGTTAGGACATTCGAACAAGGGATACAACGCATGCACAGGCTGTTTAGATGATACCGATAATATATGGTTGACTCACTGTAAGAAGGTTGTATACATGGGTCATCGTCGGTTTCTTCCCATCAGGCATGCGGTACGAAAGAAGGGCAAGCATTTCAAAGGCCAAGCGGACCACCGAACAAAACCGATGCACCGTAGTGGTAAAGACGTCTTCAACATGGTAAAAGATCTAGAAGTTATTTTTGAAAAGGGATTCTGTAGCCAACCTGTTCCGAACAAAAACGAAATGGCGCCCATGTGGAAGAAGAAATCTATATTTTGGGAGCTACCATATTGGGAAGTATTAGATGTTCGTCATGCAATTGATGTGATGCACCTCACGAAGAATTTTTGCGTCAACCTGATACCATTCTTGGGAGTGTACGAAAAGACAAAAGATACAGTAGAAGCACGTCAAGAATTGCAACGTATGGAAGAACGAGATGCCTTACATCCACAACAGCGAGATAATGGACGACAATACTTAAGTCCTGCCAGCTATACTCTTAGGAAGGAAGAGAAAGAAACCATGTTTGACTGCTTGAGCAGTATAAAGGTTCCATCTGGATACTCATCCAATATAAAAGGAATCTTAAATTTGGCAGAGAAGAAATTTACAAATCTCAATTCCCATGACTGCCATGTGCTTATGACCGAACTACTTCCGGTTGTGCTGTGGGGGATTCTGCCTGATAACGTCCAGTTAACCATCGTGAAGCTATGTGTCTTCCTCAACGCAGTTTCTCAGAAGATAATTGACCCGGAGAATTTGATAAAGCTGCAAAACGATGTGGTGCAATGTCTTGTTGGCTTTGATCTGATATTTCCACCATCTTTCTTCAACATCATGACACATCTTCTAGTGCATCTTGTGAAAGAGATTGATATCCTCGGACCAGTATTTCTACACAACATGTTCCCATTCGAAAAGTTCATGGGGGTACTCAAGAAATGTGTTCGTAATCGAGCTCGTCCAGAAGGAAGCATCGCCAGTGCCTACGGAACTGAGGAGGTCATTGCCTTTTGTGTTGACTTTATTGATGACCTTAAACCGATTGGAGTCCCTGAATCGCAATATGAGGGGAGACTAATTGGAAAGGGTACATTAGGAAAGAAATCTTATGTCTGCACCGATGATTTCTCATTCAAGAAAGTGCATTATACAATTCTTCAACAATCATCCTTGGTTGACCCATATATCGAGGAACACAAGAAAATTCTGCTCTCCAAATTCTCGGAAAAGTCTGAGGCATGGATTACACGTGAGCACATGAACACTTTCTGCAGCTGGTTGTGGAAGCATCTAATGCATAACATGGATATAAGTGAACAACTGTTCTTATTGGCTAGGGGACCATCTTGGAATATCTTAACATACCAAGGGTACGAGATAAATGGAAACACATTTTATACGACAGCCCAAGACAAAAAGAGTACCAATCAAAACAGCGGTGTTCGTATGGATGCCACGGACAATAATAGAAAAAAGGACACATATTACGGCTACATTGAAGAGATATGGGAGCTGGATTACGGTCCCAATTTCAAGGTGCCTCTATTTCGTTGCCAATGGGTTAAGCTATCTGAAGGAGGGGTAACAAAAGATAAGTATGGGATGACAATAGTTGATCACAACAATCTTGGGTATAGAGACGAGCCATTTGTCCTAGCCCAGGATGTCGCTCAGGTTTTCTACATTAAGGACATATCCAGCAAGCCAAAGAAGGGGATAAACAAGCAAAAGAATGAGTCTAAGCGCCACATAGTTCTATCAGGAAAGAGAAACATCGTTGGAGTGGAGGACAAGACAGACTTGTCAGAAGAATATAATAATTTTGTTGTCATTCCACCTTTCGAAGTAAATGCTGATCCATGCATCCTGCTAGCCAATGATGATGCTCCATACTTGCGCCGTGATCATAATCAAGGGACATTTGTGAAGAGAAAGTCTGTTACCACTAATCCTTCATGTACTTGAATCATTTTATATTATTGTATAAAAAAGTAATCGCAATTCGAATACTTTTATTATATATGTACTGTACAATTATACTTTATGTGTTATATATATCATTTTTTTATATTTTTCACTTAATTACTAGACTCAATTATAATTTTCATTCAATAATGGATTACTCAACTAATTTTATTTATTTCATGAAATTACATTCACATTAACACACTATACTCTCTCACTAACACACACAATCTCACTAACACAGACACATTATCTCTCAAACTCACACACTACTCATTAATATCATGAAATTGCTTAATTTTATGTAAAATTCACTTTTTAAATGTTAATACCGTGATAGAATCCACTTTCTGTCGAAAAACAATAGTTTGAAAAAGTTTGTTCACCTAATATATTTTTGCATGGTCAAAATAACAAATATGATTTCAAAAAAGTTAGATATTTCGTTGACCCAATCACTTGAATGAAAATTAATTATTTTTGTTGCGTGTATCAAGTTTATATAGAGATAAGAAATTTTGTTCCATAATTTTTGGAATCAAAATTTATTAACTGAATTAACAAATGAAAGCCTGTTTTAAAAGAGAAGTAAAAAAGAAACAAAAACAAACATAAGATTTGGCGGGAATGAGGAAAAACGGGCCCCTTTTGTCCCGGGTGGTAGATCCACCCGGGACTAAAGGTAGGCCGCGGGCTGGGAATTTTCCTGGCCCGCCCAAAAACACCTTTTGTCCCGGTTGGAGCCACGACCCGGGACAAAAGGCCCTTTTGTCCGGGGTGGTGGCTTCAGCCGGGACAAACAAAAGGCCCTTTTGTCCCGGGTGGTGGCTTCAGCTGAGACAAAAGCCCCCCCTTTTGTCCCGGGTGAAGCCACCACCCGGGATAAAAGGGCCTTTTGTCCCGGGTCGTGGCTTCACCCAGGACAAAAGGGGACCCCCTATATATGTCCCTTCTTCCTCCGCCTTCCTCCAACACTTGGGCACAGTTCTTGATCTGTGCCGCGCCGCCGCCATCTCCCCTGCTCCCATCGCGCCTCGTGCTCCGCCGCCGTCCCCGAGCGCCGTCGACGTCCCCCACCATCCCCGAGCGCCGCCCGAGCTTCGCCGCCTCCAAGCCCCGGCCGCCTTGGACGACGACCCCGCCAGGCCGCTCACCGGTGCGCCGCCGTCCTTCCCCCGTGCCACCTCGTCTTCGCCGCCATGGCCTCCACTCCGCGCGCGCCCTCATCTTCGCCGCCCCCGGCGGCCTCCACTGCACGCCGTCGCGCCGCCACCCTCTCTGCTGCGCGCCACCGCGCTGCCAGCTCCGCCTCGTCGTCCAGGGCCGCCGCCCTAGCTTTCCCCGCCTTGTGTGAGTGTGGCCGCCGGCATTTTCTTTTTTCTTTTAACATTTTATGTTTAATTTTGTTTTATATTAACTAGAATTCAATTATGCATATAGATATTTTTAGAATTATATTATGGATATAGTGTTTTATTTATTATATATTAAGTAGAATTGATTTAGAGAGACATTATTAGAATGCAATTATAGATATAGTGTTTTCTTTATTTATAGAAATATAGTGAGAATTAGAGAGAATTTATAGAGAAATAGAGAAGGAAATAGAGAATTAGAGATAATTTCTTTTATGATGTATTTATTATTTAATTATGTCATTCAAAGACTTTAATTATCATATATTCATTATTTAATTATTTCATTCAAAGACTTTAATTTATTATGTATTTATTATTTAATTATGTCATTCGAAGCCTTTAATTTATCATGTATTTATTATTTAATTATATCATTCGAAGCCTTAATTTATCATATATCTATTATTTAATTATGTCATTTATATTACTTCTCGAGCTCGCCAACTCGCGCTAACACACAATCGTTTCCGATAGTTTCCGATCGTTACCGATCTCGACCGAATCGTTTCCGATAGTTTCCGATCGTTACCGATACCGACCGAATTGTTTCCGATAGTTTCCGATCGTTGCCGATACCGACCGAATCGTTTCCGATAGTTTCCGATCGTTACCAATAGTTTCCTATCGTTACCGATCTAAATATGTGGATTATTTAGAGAATTTTTAAGGGTTTTATTTGTATTAATATTTTAGTTACGATGGACCCGCGATACACAGACGCGGAAGACGAACAGTCCCTGTTGAATATGATTGCCGAAGGTCAAGGAGATGTCCCTGAACAAGCTGATGATGGCAGCAACACCGACATATATTTGAATATGTCCGGTGATGAAATTGAGCCATCATCTATTCAGGATGACGCTGCTGGTGAACAAAGTGCTAATGTACATATCACAACTATACTTATTTGTAGTGAAAATCATATTTTCATCTGAATCTATATGAATACTATGAATGTTTTTTTATAGCCGTCTGGATCATCGTCGCAGCAGAAAAAGACGAAGCGAGGCCCGACAAAAAAGCTGGAAGGGCGGTTCATTATAACGGAAGTTGGTCCAGATGGCGAACCGATCGCTCCAGAAGCTGCCGCCAAAAAATTCATAAGACAATCTGGATGTATTGTCAGGGACCACATCCCGATCAGCTTCAGGCTCTGGAAAGCTTCCAATCCAAGCGAGGAACGGGATGCGGTACCCGAAAGAGAAAAAGAATGGTGCTGGCGGGAGCTTAAGAAAAACTTCACGGTTCTAGCTGAATCTGAAGAGATATGCAAGCGCTGGACCCTGAGTAAGATGGCCGAACAGCTGCAATCATTTAAGAAAATTTTGACGAAGAAATATATCAAGACCGGGACCACAACCGTATTTACCGACGAGCTCGAAAAGCTCAGGGGTCACTGGGATGCATTTGTGGAATACAAGTCTTCAGAGGTTGGGCTTCAGAAGGTGCAGAAGGCCAAAGACAAGGAGGCTACAAGCTTGCAATACCGAAATGGGAGAAGATGGAACAGGATCTGCTTGACAGAGGCATCCAACCTGCGACCATGAACTGGCCTAAAAGGTCAAGGACAGGGTTTTATGGTCACGGGGGAAGCTTGGACCCATTGACTAGGGACTGCATCTATGGGCCAAAGATCCAGCTAGCAGCCCAGAGGCTACAGGAGGCCATACAAGCAGCGGCCGAGGGAACATTCCAGCCGGATAGAGAGAGGGACGAGCTGACTTATGCCCTTGGGAATCCAGAGCATCCGGGCCGCACAAGAGGCAAAGGCGTGGTTCCGTGGAAGTATGGGTTCAGGGATTACATTGAATCATATAGAAGCCGGCAAAGAAGAAAGAATGATGAGCGGGAGCACTTGCGAAGGCTAGAGGAACGGCTCATGTCAGACAATCAAAGACTGGAGGAAGAGGTTCAACACCCAGTGGCCATAGCAATGAGCCAGCAACAGCAAGCGCAAACGGTGCCTCCAGAGCCTAATGTCGCAGCCGATCATATGTCTCAGCGGAAAAGCAGCTGCGCTTCCATATATGTCGCAGTCGAGCCAACGGGGATCCAGGCCGCAGTTGAAGCGACAGCCTCGCAGCGATTTCCAGTGGATGAGATCACCCAGCGGACACCTTGTGACCTGCAGACTGCCATTAAGAACTTAATGTTCACTGTTGCGTACGGTACCGCCATGCCAATCCAACCAGGCGACGTGTACCACGGGTAGCAAATTCCGACAGGATATATAAGAGTTGACGTGGAGCAGGTGTGCCAGGGTTGGGAGATGCTCGAGCTTGATATTCCTGGAGGCGATGGGGAGAGGACACTAGCAGAAGCCATTCATGGCTACATCCTATGGGATAAGCGCTACATTGTCCTAAAGTCGGATGATCGAACACCAAGACCGGCATCTCAGCATGCCTCTCCAAGGCCATTATCTTCGCAAAACCCCCCAAGGGCAGCACTGTCTCAGCAAGGTTCACCGGCACATTCTCCATCACCATCATCTCATGCGCCGATGAACACTCAAGCATCACCGTCGCCTCCATGGTCACCCCCTCCGCCGCCGGGAAAGAAGCAGAAACAGCCGCCGGCAAAGAAGGTAGCTGCACCGGCTAAGGAGCCTCCAAAGAAGAAGGAAAAGAAGAAGAAAACCATGGAGGCTCCTATTAAACCCTGGGACATGAGCCTTGAAGAATGCGATCGGATAACTCAAGAAAGAGTTAAAGGGCACTTCAAGCCGAAGTCGAAGCCGAAGCCCGAGAAAGTGATAAATCCGGTAGATTTGAAATTTTTTAAGGGAATGTGCGAAGCAAATAAGAGAAAATTCATTCCGAGAGATCCCCCTTCAGACTACAAATGCACAATTATCAAAACTACTGAGAAAAAGAAGAGACAATCAAAGTCGTCGTCGTCCGACGTTCCACAGCTCGGAGCCCAAAAGAAACAATCAATAGAGCCTCTCGTAGTGGGATAGACGACGCAACAACAAGACATTGTTACATTTTTGAAAGAATCAAACCTGACGGCGGCTCAGATTGCAGGGGGAGAAGATATTCCAAAGGCCGATGTGGTCGTCAAATGGACGTATGAGCTGGGCAAATCTCTTGTACCCCCCGAAGTAGTGTCCGTGCTTCCAACGCAAATGTATAAGCTGCACCAGCACTACATGCGTTCGATGGCCGATTGCATCTTCATGCAGGGTGCAAAGATTAAAGATGACGATTTCTTATGGGGGGAGGCCATTATATGGATAAACTGGGAAGAAAATTACCAACTATTCCATCAGGAGGACCTCGACATCTCTATGGTCGGCTTGTGGGTTCTGTAAGTATTTTACTCTCCTTACGTATTGTTTTGCATGATCTCAACATACTGATCCCTTGATTTATTCGGTATCATGTAGAATGGAGATACAAACTTGCAAGAGAAAGGGATACTCTCACCTCGGCTTCATCGACCCAATTACTTGTAATTGGAGGATTCTACGCGACACTTCCGATGAGCTATTCCAAAACTTGTTCAAGTACATAAGCATTCATCACAACAAACAAATGATATTGTTTCCTTACAACTTTGCGTGAGTGATTCCTTCCGTCTAACTTTTTCTATTCTGTAATCGAATTGTTTAAACCTTAACTACCAAGAACTGCCTCCGTATAATCTTGCAGTGAACACTGGGTCCTAATTTTCATAATTCCCGAGAAGAGCGTACTCGTGGTTATGGACTCATTGAGAAATCCAGAACAATATGAAAATCTTCTTAACATGATGAAAAAGTAATTCTACCACTACTCCGTCGATGACCGATAATTTGAATCACTTTGTTACTTGACTATAATTGTTCTAATCATGCACAGGATTTGGAAACAATTCGCTAAAAATCATCCAGGCAAATTTGACAAGGAATCGAAGATCAAGACAGATTTTGCGGTACGCACTTGGATGATTCGTTGCACGATTCATTAGTTTTATTATATATTCATGTAAATACCTGATAATTTCTTCTCTCTTAAAGTGTATGAGGCAGAAACAAGGCACTAATTTATGCGCATACTATGTATGCGAGAACATCCATGGTCTGGTAGGTCCTCCAAGGGCCTGTACAGATTGGGAGGAGGAAGTAAGTAAAAAACTTGTTAATATTTGAACTCGTATTTTAATTAGTCGAAATTAATTATCCCCTTTTTTCATAGGTCGAGGAGATGCGCGATAAACTCATACCGAAGGAAAAGATTATGGCGATTCAAGAACAATTGTCCGGATTTATTGTTGAGCAAGTCCTCGATCCAAAAGGCGAATTCTACTATGATGGACTATCTAATATTGACAATCACAACAAATATGATAATATACGTGTATATATATAATTAAGAACGAATATACCTATGTAAATATATATGTGTGTGTATGTATTATATTTCTATTTATGAGTATGTATGTATCATATATTTAAGCCCTCCAATAATATATATGTGTATATATATATATATGTTTATATATGGAAACTATCTAGGACAAATATTATATAAGTAACTATATATATGTATATATTAGTGGAGATCTTACACACTGAATTCCAATACATAAGTTTAATTGAAATGTAAAAGTATAATCGAAATAGAAAACCAATTGAGAAAAGAGGAATAGAAAAAAAATGGACCTTTTGTCCCGGTTGGTAACACCAACCGGGACAAAAGGGTGCGCCAGGCACGTGGCGCTGGCAGCACCTTTTGTCCCGGTTGGTGTTACCAACCGGGACAAAAGGGTGCTTTTTGTCCCGGTTGCCAGACCCGGGACAAAAGGGCACCCTCTTCTGTCCCGGCCTGGCGTTCCCGGTTGGGAAACCGGGACAACAGAGGTTTCCCAACTGGGACAAATTAGCGTTTCTATAGTAGTGTATATACGTATAAGTTAGTGAACTTTGCTTGAAATGGTTGGGTTAAATGAATCAGGAAAAATTAGGCCGAGCTTCGTTGGTAATTTTCTGATCAATCGTGCACTGCACGACTCGTCAAGGCTTCCCTCGCAAGCCTTGAACCGAGCCAGGCCTTTGGCCTTTGGCTTATATATACATGAGACCTTGGCACTTAAACTTCACCAAGTCCACTTCAATCGAACCAGCACCAAAGTAGAGAGAGATGGATAACAAGGAGAGTAGCTTGTTTGTGAGGTTGATCCATGAGATGGATGAGGATGAGGAGATGGAATGGCAGACACCAGCCATCTTGCAAGGCCGAGGTGTAGGTGGATCGCATCACCGCCATGGGTCAGTTTCAGGCCGCGTGAGTGTCGAGCGTGATCATTTCGGCAGGATGCTAGGATTCAGGTGGACTACTTCTTCGATGCTCCAGTGTATATAGAAGCTCAGTTTCATAGGAGGTGATGTAATGTTCTTGTAAACTTTTTTTGCAAACAAGTTCATATTGAGAATGTGAATAAAAAGTCTCTGAATGACTAGCAGGTTTCAACTGAGGTGACATGTATTCCTTCGCATCGTTGAGGCGGTGTAGGGAGTGGACCCCAATTTTGTGCAGAAGGCCGAGTGCACCGGCATCCTTGTGCTTACTGCACTCCAGAAAGCGGTGGCCACCATTCGCATTCTTGCGTATGGTGTCCCTGGGATGTAGTGGATGAGTATGTTTGAATCGGTGAGAGTATTGTACATAAGGACTTTAAGCACTTCTGCAAGGCTGTGATAACGACTTTTGAAGCCGTTTACCTACGCCCCCACCGCCGACGACCAAGCACGTCTCCTTCACATAGCTGAGAACTGTGGCTTTCCAGGTATGCTTGGCAGCATTGACTGCATGCACTGGGAGTGGTGCAACTGCCCTACCACTTGGAAGGGTATGTTCACTGGCAGGGGCAAGCACCCTTTGATGATCCTCGAGGCAGTGGCCTCGTACGATCTCTGGATATGGCATTGCATACTTTGGCTTGTCCGGGAGCAACAATGACATCAATGTATTGCACCATTCTCCTATTTTCTCTAGGCCTGTTAGTGTAGATAGCCCTCCAATTAGTTTCACTGTTAATGGGAACAACTATGACATGGGGTACTACCTTGCGGATGGTATATACCCCGATTGGCCTGCCTTCGTTAAGACAGTTAGGCATCTGACCGAGTTGTAGACATAGTATTTTGTAGCTCGTCAGGAAGGGGCACGAAAGGACATAGAATGAGCGATTGGTGTTCTCCAATCGAGAGGGCAGTGGTGAGAGGCCCGGGATATGGGTGGTCTCGTTCACAGATTAGTGACATCATGACATCGTGCATTATTATGCATAATATGATAGTTGAGGATGAGAGAGGTTTATGTCACACTCGTTTTTAAGGACAAAACCGAATGCATAACTATATGTATGTCAGGATCAAGTTTCATACCTATAGAGACTTCATAAGTGAATAATCAGTAATAGTATCATGAAAAGACAACTAAAAGACTATAAAGATTATCCGAGATTTACAGCTTATCCTGGAAATGCAGACTTCAATCTTCACAGGCAATCGACCGGGGGTTGCGTCCGCCTAGAACTCAGCATCATCTTCAAAAGACTTCTGTTACCACCGGTAATTGGTCGATCAAGAAATGAGCCGAAAGTGTTTAATGGGCCAGTACAGGCCGTCCAAGGGAGAGACAGTTGCAACCTATGGAAAGAGCCGATAGGCTCTATCTTTAGAAATAGAGATAGATTAGATTCGAATCATTTAAAATAGGGTTTGTTTTAGATGTAGCATTCAAGTCTACGGACTATAAATATGTAACTAAACCCTACGGAATAAATCGACGACAGACGTTCCCAAGCAGCGGTTGTCTCCACATTCTATCGGCGCATCGCCACCCCTAAGCTTTAGGGTTCTTTGAGGTAAGCATCATGCTGCTCTAATAATTCTCTCGTAGTCTTGTTAGGGCTTCATGGCTCATGCCTGTTACCATGGTGGATCTCGTACTAAGCTTTTTTGTTGGCGAGATCCGCTAGTTATCCTGTGCGCCTGTGCTTCATGCTAATAGATCGGTTAGCCGTACTGTTCGGAGCACGCTACCTAGCCGTTTGTTACAATCCACGACATGCCTGCAACACGTGCAGGCGACTTGCTGATAGGATAGCGTGTACGAACACCCTGCCTAGCATGTCTTTGATGGGTCAGTTTGTGTGGATGGGCTTCCTTGGAGGCCTTGGTTATGTTCATGCACGCTTAGATTGTTTTCTTCCATGCATAGCAAGAGCCGATCTGAATAGATAGATCGTCTATATCATGGTCTAGAGCAGGTTTTATTCTTTACAGATGCGCTTCATTCTTTATTCTATCCGATGCATCTACGATCGGCAGATTTGCCGATAGACCTATGTGGGTCTCCCGATCGGCTGATTTGTCGATACGATGCCATGGGGTTGACGGTGCCGATCCGAGCGATCCGGCAGGAATTTAACGTTTACTCTCGTGTGATACTGGGAAAGCTAGAGTCGACCGCCGCATCTTTCATCCCTTCCTGGCTGCAGGTCAAGCCAGGTGGCACGCCCTGATCACCGCCGGCTGGACCCACACGGAGCACCGGTCCGAGCCGTACTAGGAGATGCGAGCGTAGCAGCAGCATGATCTCCCGGCTCGTCGTGTGCCGGCGGCCGGACGACCGCTCGCCGATTTCCCGCGACGACACATTCTTGGCACGCCCAGTGGGACCAAACAGTTAGCACCATGCCTCCGAAGACAGTCAGCCTCAAGATCGTCGAACAAGACGATGGGACCTTCATCCCCGAGGGAAAGTGTAACACCCCGATTTTAAATTCAGCATTTTATAATAAATTTAGTTGGCCTTAATTAAGTTTCTAAGGTTTTTAATTGCTTAGCTTGCATTTAATTAATTTTTATTTCACAAGTAATTAAAATTTATTTTAGGTTAAACATGTTTGTGCATTCATGCTGGTGCATTTATTTTATTGGTTTGAGTGCATAGGAGTTGAATTCAAATTTTATTTGAATTCAAATTAGATTTGAGTTGAGTTTGAAAAAGGAAAGGGAATAGAAAAGGTGAAAGAAAAAAGAGGAAGGAAAACCAGCCCAAATCCGCAAGCAGCCCAGCCATCTCCTCCTTGCTTTTTCCCCGTGAGCCCAGCACCGCGGCCCAGCTCGCCCCGCCTCCCGCTCGGCCCGCTACCGCCTTCAGCCCAGCCGCCCGAGCTCGGCCCCCTTGCTCATTCTTTCCCCTGGGCCAACCCCCTCTTTCCCCCTGGGCCGACCCCCTCTTTCCCCCGGCCCAAACTCGCCGCGAGGCCCAGCTCCCGCGCGCTTCCGCTCCAGCCCGCGTTCGCTCGCCCGTGCGCTCGCGCCCGACCGACAGGGCGGCCCCACTCGTCAGCCAGTGCGCCCGCTCGCTCGCGCTCGGCCGCTCGCCCGTTCACCCCGCTCTGCATCTGACCTCCCGGTCCCACGCGCCAGCGCCCTCTCCTCCCTTCCTTTCTTCCTCCTCACGCCGGGACTCCTCTGTGCTGCTCCGCGTTGCTCGCGTCGCGACCCCGCTGCCCCGTGGACCACCCCAGCTCCGCCGGCCCACTGGCCAGCCGCACCCACGCTCTCACCTTCTAGAAGCCATATCCCGAGCACCCGCGATCGCAGGCCGTTGCTCGCGATCCGTTTTCCTCCCGCAGAATCTGCGCCGAACTTCGCCGAGATCCCCGGCGCTCACCTTCCTTCGCCGCGCACCACGATCACCGGCCCTGCCCTCTTTAAACCCTGCACCGAGACTCCTGCGCCGCATATTGTCTTCCTGCGCAGCCCCGAACCCAAAGCACGCCGCGCCGCACCTTGCTACGCCGTGCCACCGCTCTACGCCGCCGCGGCCACACCGCTCCGCTACAACACATGCCACCCCGTGCCCCGCAATAGCTCCGATGTAGGCTCACGAAGCTCTCTGAATCCTCAGCACCGGCCCTAAGCCTCTGCATCGCCGGAATCGCGCCGAGCCCCCAACTCCGGTAAGCACCGAGCTCCGAGCAATTCCTCACCGCTGGTGGCCCTTAACTCATCCTGACCCCTTGTACACCTCCGCAGCAACACCACGCATCGACCCGAGGGGATCAGAAGCCCGGAGCGCCCCTGCACCTCCCTCTCCGCGAGCGCAGCACCGATCTCCACCGCACGACCTCGACGGCAGTGACCTTACGCTGTGGCTTCACCTGATCTCGACCCTCGGTAAGCACCCCAGGGCCCCATGTTTCCTTTTGCGCTAGGTTAATTAGTCCGTAGGCCACCCCCAGCTACCGGCACGACGTGCGCCGGCGCTCCGCCGTCGCGCACGCCATGGCTCCACCGTGGCAGAGTCTCTGCAGCACGGCAACACCCCACGCGAGCCTTGCACTAGCTCGCCTTCATGTTGCGCAAGCTTCATGACCTCTCCACGCCCACTTCCCAGCACCAGAATGGCACGGACGCCGCACGCCGGTGTTCAGCCGCCGCGCAGCCCCGCAGTTCGCCGTGGCGAACTCACTACCGTGCCACCCAGCGTCGTGCGAGCCTTGCATCATCTTGCACTTGCTTCACTGAGCCTTCACGCGCCCTTTGCACCCTTGAACTAGCCCTGGAGCAGTCCACACGCCGCACGCCGGCGAGAACCACCGCGCATAGCCGCCGCCGTAGTCGCGCTCGCCGCTTTGAGCCCTGCTGTGCCTAGCTGATGCCTCAGGTGGATCACGCATGGCGTGATGACCCTCCTAGACCCAAGCCCGGGTCAATTTGACCCCCGGAGCACCGTTTACGGTGAACTCCGGCGAGCCCGAGCGCAGTGCCGCCGCGGAAAGATGCCACCGGCGAGTCCCACCGCCGACCCCGTCGCTGTGTTGTTTCCCGACCGTCCGATCAGAAACCAGCGCACGAGATTAGATCTAGACTCAGATCGGGTCCGGTTCGTCAGATCTAGATCCAACGGCTCAGATCCACGCGTACCGGTTCGGCCTGGCAGTTTTGCTAAAGAGCCCCTGGGTTTTCTCAAAATCAACCCGCAGCCATTTTTAGTTCAAAAGTAGTTCCAGATAAGCCCTGTTTTTAACGTTTAGGCCCTTGAGCTTTTTAGAATTAGGATCCGCAGTCTAGCCCGCGTGTTTTTACGCGCTGACCCCCAGATCTACCCGTTAATTATGTTTAGGTCCCTGGTTTTTACGCAGAACCCCCTGGAGCTTTAGTTTTTCTCGCAGTTTAGTCCCTGAACCTAATTTTAGCTCTGGTTTTCACGTTTTAGCTCCGTTTTAGTTGGTTTTCGCGCCCACGCGATCGTTGTAACGCGTAGAATAGTTTTAGATCAGTTTTATGCACTGTTTTTATATAATGTTGTACTGTTTCTTAGCATTTGCTTTTGTTTGCATGTATGTGCTTTTTCTCTATGATTGTTTCGGCGTTGCGATCGTGATTAGACGCCGAGCGACCGGAGGAGTACCAGGAGCCAGCTTCGGAGCCCTTTCAGCAGTTTGAGCAGCAGGAGAACTTTGAGGAAGGCAAGTATAACATGAACGTCCTATCACCTTTAAATACATTTTCATACTGCATTTTAATACTGTATGCCTATAAGGATTTCCTAGCCACATTTATCCTTTATATACACCTTGGGTTGCATTTTGGTTAGTTGTGCTAGGTGTTGCACTCTCACACATATTTATGGTCCTTTTTAATTAATTTTGCTAATGGTCTTATGCAACTTAATTCTGAGCGTTACCCTCGGTGCTGTGTGCTTGAGTGGTGTATGTCTCCTTAAAATATGTTTTTCTAGAAACTTGGTTTATGGGGCTCGCACTATGTTTTATGCTAGCTACTCTCCATAAGAACCATACGTCATTAGAGCGACAACCTAGGACAACCGTGCAACCACAAGACTAGAATGGGACGGTCTTGGCTTACTAATTAGGTTATTTTGATTTGAGAGTAACTTACCTGCGGGGCAAGGGTGGTAAGCTTCTATGTACCTCGCGCTACGAGGCTTCGTTTGTGCTGTGTGCTTGACGCCCTCGAGGTCTGCTCCATAGTTGCTGATCCATAATCTTCTCACCAGCAGAGTCATTGTTGGACTTGTCTTCACTCTTTGTATCACTTCTCGAGCGACCGCGCTTACTTTTAGGCTTCTTCTAACCAGCAACGTCGTTGGACTTGTCTTCACTCTTCAGCTTACCCCTTTGGCGATCACCCCCACTTTTAGGCTTCTTCTCATCAGCAGATTCAATGGCGGACGGACCAGCCTCATTCATCGATCTGATCAATCACAGAACCATAGTGATAAAAAATTTCCCTAAAAACTAATCAGTTTCCGTTGCAGCTTCAGACATTCTAAGCGGAGCAAAAACAATATACTAGTAACAGATTGCTGCTACTAGACAGATTCTAGGTACAAGAAGGAAAATGTATATCTACTGGAGTTGTGGTCCGAAAATTCCCAAAATTTTCCAAAATGTTGCTTAGATAATTATGTACAACTTTTCTAGTCAAGCCCAGGTCTAAAACAGATCCTAAGATGAGCATAACCTTATGTGATTGACTAATGGTCAACAAAGAAAATAGAATGTCTAGAGAGAGATTGTTTCGAGTACCAGGAACAATCTACTTGGCCAAAAATTCTTAAAAGTTTACAGAAGCTTCTTGGTTAAGTTATATACAACTTTCGTGTTGAACTTTTTCTCAGAAAGTGCCTCTAAGTTTGTCGAAAAATTTAAGTGGCCCGACTGCTACAACTTAGGCAGAATCGCTAGTAATTGAAAACTCCTTAGGTTCTTTACTGTAAATTATTCTGAAAATTTTCAAATTTTTACAGCATGTAGTGAATTTGTTTTGTGATATTTCTTTCCACAGATTCGACTTAAGATCAGGTCATTTACTATCCCTAAAAATTTGTGTTTCACAGTTTTCAGCCAATAACATCTAGAGATTTCCTTATGATCTTTTTCAATTTCATTCCTTTTTAGCCTTTTCGTGATATTCTTCACATTTTGATTGCATGCACGTCCTATTCGTCCTCACATAAGAAAAAATTGCCAAATAGCTTTGGTCTTCCATGGTTAGTTTCGGTGGCATACATAATACATCTCAGTGGCGGAGGGCAGCCAAAAAATTAAGTATGGCGGGATAGATAAATGCTAAGAAATTGAGAGAGAAACGCTATGAATATGACTTTGTTTAGATTGAAAACAAGTTCGTATCCATTGAATTATTTTGGCCAAGGTATGACAGCTGCCACTCCTTGCCACATGGGGTCCTCCGCCACTGATACGTCTCTCTTTATATATATAACTAGGCGATTAACTAGTCATCCTAGGTTGATCAATTCGTGGTTAGCGTACCTACAGAAGATGGACAATGTATATCTCAATGAACCTTTCGTGCCAGCACTCATAAAAATGTTCTCATTCATTACCGATCGCTATAGAACCAGCATCCATACAATTCTCACTATATGGACAACATTAAGCATACGCTATCGAGATAGCGTATTAACTAAGTACCGTCGTAGACGGGGAATCAAATTTCCAATTTCGAACCATTACTCCCCATATAATCAACCGATGGTTGGTATATGGACAGCAACTCAAGTAGGCCACTACTTGAGCTCAGCGTTCGGCTCGCTTCACCGATGGGAAGGTCAAACTCTCTCAGCTGACTGAACAATCATACCTTCGCGGCGACGGTAGATACCATATTTAAAGGCAAAATTTAAATACTGAAAGTAATGTGCTGAAAGTCAATTATATTTCAAGCTACCTTAATCATACCCTTACATCCGCTAGGGCTTCTTCTTCGCACATACGCGCTTAGAGGAGCGCACCACGTCAGCTTTATGTGTTCCTACCGTCAGATTGAGTTCCAGGAAAACATCAACCGTTGGATAAGCAAGCTGCTGTCAGGAAACCTCCAGAGAAAGCATGTGCACGTCCCGTGCATCCAGAAGGCTCCCGCAGAACTAAACGTGGCACAAGCTAGATGGCCCTTTTGGCAGTATAAAAGGACCAGCGATGGGGACCTCTCCCATTGTTTCTGACATCACCACCACAACAGAACTCAAAAAAGAGCGCCAGCAAAAAGCAAGTGCACTGGATCCAAAGGAAAGCAGGTACGAATCAGAAGCTTTTTTAACTTTTACTCTTCTAATTACTACAAGTAACTTGAGACTTCTAAAATTCCTACCGGAGAGAAGAAAAGAGATAGATCAGTCTAATTGGAAAAAAAAAATCCAAGCTCGCCCACCTGCTAGAGATTCAATAATCTCCTGCTGCTAAGAGAACGACAGAAAAAAAAAAAGCACTTTCATGATGAAAGTCCCCTTTAGCAATAATGGGGATCACATTGGTTCTCTTCTTTGCCATATTTGACAAGATCCCTACCACTCCTATCTCCTGCTGCTAAGAGAACGACAGAAAAAAAAAGCACTTTCATGATGAAAGTCCCCTTTAGCAATAATGGGGATCACATTGGTTCTCTTCTTTGCCATATTGACAAGATCCCTACCACTCCTGTGAGAGAACTCAACAGCATAGACCAACCCTTTCCTGCAGAAGTGACAAATATCTTTAAGGCAGCATACTAAAAAAAAAAGCATGGATCATTAACAGATTTAAATGATAGGGAACTCACTGGTCCAACAATATCAGACCCATGAGACAGTTGTGCCAGAAGTAGCACCGAGATACAGCACACGAGTACCAGGAGCCTACATAATGAACAGATTTTCAGCTGCGAACAGGTTAAAAAAACAAAAAGTGCAGGTTAAAAAAACAAATAGTGCACACTCTGTCAACTTACAATCCAGATGTTGTCAACACCACCAAGCACAGCAGCAGCCAGCTTGGAATGGAAGGGGTTCCACACCCTGTATTCAACCTTTGTCCCATCCTCATTCTGTAGGAGTGAGTGGCACAACAGAATCAAACACTATCATAATATGATTATACAGCAAAGAAGTTCTTGATGATCACAAAAGAGAAGGGAAACTAAATCTATAAAGCAACAGAGGGCATAAGCTGTATGCTCACAGTAAAACAATTAAATCAACAGCAATTCAGCTTAGATTACTTCAAGCATATTAAAATGTTCCAAATCCATACAAACAATGTTGTTTATATGTAAGTATAGTTTCTAGATCTATCGCAAAAAAAAAATTCCTAAAATGATATTTCCAATACTGCACACAACAATATCTTCAGGTGCCACAAAGGCATGTTTCTAATATAATATATTCATTACTGCACATAAGAATATGCAATAGCTCTGAAATAGTAGGTTGTGCCACTTCCTCTTCACTGTACAGGCTGTAATCTGAACTGTGTTAATAAACTTTAATTGTATTGTACATATAATGATATCTTCTATTTAGCTCGACTAATTAGCACTATGTAAAAGTGAATTTTCAATGTACTGATGTTTTTAATCTTTTTTTTAATGCATACATCCATGACCTATGCATATAGATATGGGAAAAAGAAAAAGAAATTTAGACATCATTGCAACCAGTAACTTATTTGGAGAAAATACTAAAATAAGACACGACGAAAGGATTAAAAAAAAGAGGAAGATGTTCAATAACTCAGAGGGATCAAACAAAAAATTATGCATAGATAGATTTCTATCCCCCCATAATGGAATGGTCGAATTTCCATCACAGTATATCCAACAGCTAAAAGAATCATACACAGAAAGATCATACCTCGGCAAACCAGAATACAAATGTACACATTGTAATGCTATTTTCTGGTTTAATGAACGCAATAAATCCATGACAAGGCACAATAACTTGCAACCAGTGTATTCAAACTGCTGCAAAAATGGCAAAATCAAAATACCAAAGTATAGAGATCCTCCACCTTATCTAAATGAATTGTTACATCAAAAGAAGGATAGCAGATCCAGACATTTTCTACAAAAAATACGACAATATAATAGTATGTTTGCGTTTACATCTATGGGTGGAAATATCGATAAAAAAATAAATGATGGTGACAGACCCTATGTCTTTCGTGTCAACGGACAGATACATCATCGAATAGGATCATTGCTACCCTTGCCGAACAATTGCCCAAAATTTGCAGAACTATATATATTTGATACAAAGAATGAAATTGAGAATAGAATCAGGGCCTTAACAAAAGAAGAACCAGACGAGCAAAATCTAGATCCAGAAATAGTAAAAGGCCTACAAAGAATGCTAGACCAATATAATCCATTAGTAAAAATCTTTCGCCAGGCTCGTGATTTTGTCGAAGAACATAAAGGCATTGATATAAGTATTAGAATATTAGGTGCTGATAAAAGCGATAGAATTCAATATGAAATACCACATCAAGAAGAATTAGCTATATTAATTGTAGGTGACTTATCTCTGGAGAACTACAAACGAGATATTATTGTTAGCACACACAACAATGGTCTACAGCGGATATCTATTTTTCATCCAGCATATATGCCGCTACAATACCCGCTCCTATTCCCATATGGAGAACGAGGCTTCCAGCTAGGTATAAAGTACCAAGGACCAAACCTTAACCAAAAGGGAGAAAACTCTAAGAGAGAGACAATAACTATGCATGAATTTCTAAAATACCATGTGCATTACAGACCTGATCAACCTAATCCTTGGTTATGCTATGGCCGACTATCAAAGCAAATAATAGTAGATGGTCGAGCAATGGAAGATGAAGATCGACTTGATTACATTATTAGAAACCAATCTAAATTACGAGCTGAATATATTCAAGGTGTTTTCGATGCTGTAGAAAAAGGAATATATGATGCAAGCCAAATAGGCAAAAAAGTGTTACTACCATCTAGCCATGTTGGATCAAGACGATATATAGTACAAAATTACCATGACGGTATTGCTATTTGTTGTGTCTATGGACCGCCAGATCTTTTTATTACATTCACTTGCAACCCAAAATGGACTGAAATAACATCATGTTTGTTACCCGATCAACACGCAAATGATAGACCAGATATTATTGTCTGTGTTTTCTATATGAAACTGCAACAACTTTTGGATGACTTACATTCAGGAAAAATATTTGGCCCTATACTAGCACTTCTGTATTCTATAGAATTTCAAAAAAGAGGACTACCGCATGTTCACATATTAGTTTGGTTAGACAAGAACGGTTATGAAGTAACTTCAGAAACAATAGATTCTTGGATATCTGCTGAAATAGTAGATCCTGAGATAGATCCTTTAGGATATACTCTTGTTGCCGAGCATATGATGCATGGACCATGTGGAGAGAAAAACTGGAATTGTCCATGCATGAAGAAAGGCAAATGCTCCAAATTTTATCCCAAAGATTTTGTAGAGAACACCACATTCTCTGAGAATGGTTTCACAATATATCGAAGAAGGAACAATGGGATTTTCATAAGAAGGGAGCAACACAACTTGGACAATAGATGGGTTGTGCCGCATAATTTGATACTATTAAAAAGATACCAAGCCCACATAAATGTTGAGTATGTAAACAAGAGTAGAGTTCTGAAATACCTATGCAAATATGTAAACAAGGGACCTGATCGAGCACAGGTCATATTCGAAAAAATAAAAAAAGAACAAGAACCACCTCTAAACAAGGAAACAGACACTATAGATGAGATACAAGAGTATCTAGACTGCAGGTATATATGCGAACAAGATGCTCTTTGGAGATTATTAGGATATGAAATACATTATCATTGGCCACCTGTAGAAAGATTACCGGTTCATCTACCATTGATGAATATCGTTAAGATGAAATCAGATGAAAAACTGGCTCAAATAGCTAAAGATCCAAACTATGCAAAAACAATGCTCACTGAATGGTTTACTGCAAATAAAGAGCATAAAGATGCAAGAGAATTAACATACTATGAATTCCCAAGAAAGTGGCGCTGGGATGGAGCACAGAAGCAATGGAAAAAAAGACAACATGGTTTCAAAATCGGAAGGCTCTATTATGTTAACCCAGCTGAAGGTGAAAGATTCTATTTAAGAATGCTTCTAATGATTGTTAAAGGTGCTAAAAGCTATGAAGAAATACGAACATATAATGGTGTCCTGTACCAAACATTTAAAGAGGCTTGTGCAGCTAGAGGATTATTGGATGATGACAAGGAGTGGTATCATACATATCATGAAGCAACCAATTGGGCAACATCTTTTCAACTACGTAATCTATTTGTTATAATGCTAACATATTGTCAAATAAAAGATGAAAAAGAATTTTTCAATGCAACATGGCATACAATGGTTGATGACATACCGAAAAACCTCATTCAAAAATACCACCCTATTAAATATGCACCCTCTGAATTTGAACTGCAGCAATGTTTACTTGAAGAACTCGAAGAGTTATTCTCTAAGAATGGCCAAGAAATAAATGCTTACAATTTACCCAAGGGACACAGCACAAAGAAAGTTGATAACATAAACAGACTAATCCAAGAAGAAATGAGCTATGATACAAAGTACTTAGAAGAAGAAGCAAACAAATTATATGTACAACTAAACAAAGATCAAAATAAAGCTTTTCATAGCATTGTTAATTCTGTGCTTGCAAGCAATGGAAATTTCTATTTTGTCTCTGGACATGGAGGAACTGGAAAAATATTTTTATGGAAGGCCATCGTATCATATCTTAGAGCTAGAAAAAAGATTGTTCTTACAGTTGCATCATCAGGAGTCGCTTCTTTGCTACTTCCAAATGGACGAACAGCTCACTCAAGATTTCGTATACCAATAGATTTGGACCAATTATCAATGTGTGACATAAAAAGAGGAACAAACCTGGCAAAGCTTCTTATTGATACCGATCTTATTATATGGGATGAAGCCCTAATGACAAATAAACAATGCTTTGAAGCACTTGATAGATCCCTTAGAGATATAATAGGAGAAACAAATGAAAAGGCTTTGGACACACCTTTTGGAGGCAAAGTGGTGGTCCTAGGAGGAGATCCAAAACAGATACTACCTGTTATAGAGAATGGGACAAAAGAACAAATAATAAATGCTTCTATCATTACTTCATACCTTTGGAGCCATGTAAATATTCTATTTCTTTCTGAAAATATGCGATTAAGAAAAAATGACATATCAAAAGAAGACTATGAAGAGCTCGTTTCATTTAATAATTGGATCCTTGCCATTGGAAATGGACTATATAACAAAAACAATGACAATGCATCTGACTCCACAGTCATTGAAATTCCAAAAGAATTTTTAATACAAGCAAAAGAGATCAAAATTCAAGCATTGGTTGAATCAACTTATCCTGACCTGCAAACTAAGTACACTGATCCTGATTATATCAAGAAAAGAGCTATATTAGCAACTACAAATGATGTTGATGAAATAAATGATTATATCATCTCTCTACTACCTGCACTAGAGAGAGAATATTATAGTGCAGATAGCATATCTAAATGCACCGACACTCCTAATGATGCTAATATTCTATACCCCGTTGAGTACCTTAACACTCTGAATGCAAACAATTTTCCTCCTCATAGACTTAAACTTAAAATTGGCACTCCTGTTATGCTTCTAAGAAATCTAAATCAAAATTTAGGACTATGCAATGGAACAAGAATCATGATAACCCACTAGGAGATACAGTTATTGAAGGAACAATAATAACCGGTACACATGTTGGTGAAAAAACACACATACCCCGTATAAATCTAACTACTAAAGGTAATAGATGGCCTTTCACATTATGTCGGCGCCAGTTTCCAATCAAAGTTTGCTATTCTATGACTATAAATAAAAGTCAGGGACAGACACTTTCAAATGTTGGGTTATATTTAAAGAAAAGGTGTTCACACATGGCCAGCTATATGTAGCTATCTCACGAGTCAGAGAGAAAAGAGGACTCAAAATACTAATAGAAAATGATGATGGCTCATGTGGAACTATGACGGAAAATATAGTGTACAATGAAGTACTGCAAGCTATTGATGCTTGCAACAGAATGCATTTATGCTATTTTTAAATTACTTTTTGCTTGCAGATGAGCATTACACCACTATCACAAGTTCGACCAAGAATATACACCTATACCATCTGTGTTCAAATATCACGGGTTTGGGAATTTCATGGCAAAAATGATGATGATGCAATCAAGCATTTGGATCTTGTGGTTATCGATCAAAAGGTATATTTACCGTCCTTTCAACACATTCAATATTTATTTTCTGATAGTTATAATCTTACCGTTTATCATAACTTAAATCAATAACATACTGACCTGTTACTTTTATAGGGAACCGCAATGTATGCTGAAGTTCCTCCAGAGGCCATATCAGCACTTCGACCACAGCTGCAGGAGAACAAAATATTAATCATGAGAAAAATTTATATTGACAATGCAAAGCAATCATACAAACCAGTACGTGCAATGTATATGATCAGATTGCATCCAAAGACTGTGCTTCAAGAGGTGAATCCAGAACCACAAGATTTCCCAAAATATACATTCCATCTCACACCATTTACAGAGCTACCACAACTCGAAGGAAACAATGAGTATTTCATTGGTACTGTTGTTTCTCTCTCTTTTCTAATAGTAAAAAAAATTAAACATTCCAACAAATTAAGATTGATGAAATTATAACCTACAGATGTCATTGGACGCATTACGGCTCTTTCTGATCCAACAATGTTTTCAACCAACAGTGGAGCAATACGCATGAAAAGGCTGATCCACCTTATGGATCTAAGGTAAAATACTTATTCCTTTTTTGATAATAATCTAACGAATTTAGAATACAGCAATACACCCCCACTATAACATAATTACAATTTAATGAAGGGGAAATAAAATTGAGGTATCCCTATGGGGACCAAGAGCAGAGGAATTCCCAGGAGAACAAATCTTTAGAGCCAGTGAAAAGAATCATATCATTGCTATCTTTGTTGGAACATCAGTTAAATCCTATGGCGGATCAACCCCTTTCCTCAGCGGCACAGCTGCATGCCGCTGGTATATAAATCTACCAGAGATCAATGAAATCAACGCATTCTATGCAAGGTAAATTGTAATCCTTTGTATAATCTACCTTTCATTTAAAAAAATGCAATACCTTTTATTCTACATGTATACAGTCACCCTTGCACTTAACTAAGCTCTGACTTTTATATTTGCAGTATTGGTGAACACTCCCAGCCAACCCAAAAGCTTCATATTCAGACGATGAACGAGATGCAGAGCAAGATTGAACAGAAATCACTTTTGGAAATGAAATCAATCGATCCGTTTGAGGACTCGGTAAGATACTCTACATCACTCTCAAACTAAAAAAAAATTAAATTGCTTTCACCTAACTTATATAGTTACTTAATAATGCTTATATTTTCAGACCAAACGTTTCGAATGCACCATCACAGTGACAAGAATTTCAGACAATGAATCTTGGTGCTACCAAGGATGCACAAAATGTAATACATCGACAAGACATGAAGGAAACTCTTATATTTGCAAGCAAGGCCATATCTCCTCTCAGATGACAAATAGGTACACTCTATGCAATAATATTTCAAAACACAACTCATTGCATTTTATCAGCATCTATAACCTACACTGTAAACAGGTATAAAATATCTCTATATGGCACTGATGGCACTTGTGAGCTGGAATTTATGCTCTTTGATGAGAGAGGAACATCACTTATTGGCAAAACTGCAGATAGATTGATAAGACAAAACAACAGATCTGAATTACCACCAGAGATATCAGCAATTGTAGGAGAAAAACTCACGGTTGTCATCAAGGTGTTCCCGGCAAAAAGTATTCACAAAAGAGGACCTAACAAAGACAACAAAGATCCAACATTCGATATTCTCAGTATCAAAAAGAGGCATGGAAAAGATCTACTTCTTTCTATGTTCAAAAATGAAGAAGCTACTTCTCTCCTAGGCACTAGCTCATCTCAAAATCCAAAGCTACCCCTGCTGGAACCAATAGAGCAAACAAACGAAGAAATAAAGGTACAACTTTCTTCTCAGATATCCTTACTATAAATCTTGGTGCATAAAATCAAATATCACATCTATATTACTATGTAGACCTCTGGATCAGAAGCAGCATCGCCTTATGATTCGCAACTTATGGAGATTGACCAGACTAGGTTCGCTTCATTTATACCCTTTTTGTATAGCTTTCTGCAGAATATACAAGTTTTTGTCATAATGTATGTTCTAATCCATTGTGTTACAGCTCTTTTGACAACCTCAGCCTACCACACAAGAGTCTTCAGTGCAGCGGATGACTCTGACAGGGTAACTAATTTGAACATCAGATAATATCCAAAGATACAAATATAGATACTTCACACTTTACCTAACCTACACTACTTCTTTATATAGGAAGGTACACATGGTGGTGACCAGCTCAGTCTTCGCGAAAGCATCAAAGAGGAAAAAGAATTAGATACTACCAGACGTAGAAGGCCATCTCGAGTTCTACTTCCGAAAGCAACAAACTTTTGCTTCATGGAGCCTGATAGCAGCAGCTTGGCTACTTAGCAACAGCTTGGCTGCAGTTGTGTATCTGAATCTTTTGCTGTATATATATATATATATATATATAGCTGCTTCATAGCAACTCAGCTGCAGCTACGCTTTTAAGGTCACCTTTTGTACTAACAAAAGACAGGCTATGAACCAGACTCTACATGATCGTATAACAATAATATTTCTCTAATCGTTTGGTTAATAGTACGCAGCCATGTACCAATCCATGGGACCTTTAGTAGTCTCTGCCATGCTTCGTTCCTACTCTAGGCTTAGACATTCCTTTCTCAGTGCTTCCTGCACTTGTGATCTATGGAGTCCAAGCTGCAATACAACCCTTAATTCTCATGAACCATGGCAGATTACTCTAGCGTCCCAGTTCCAATCCCTCGGAGCCTTATCTGATAAAAAGGATGCAACTGTGCCAAAATCAGAATATTCTAAAGGGCGGAATCAAAGAATTTTACTGAGGAAAAAGCTGGTCTCTTTGCTTCAGTTCAAGTAACCAATTCAGCTTCTAACTGGGCCTTTCAGGGCTGTGTATGTTGATTTTATATGATGGAGTGGAAAATGCTTATACTTTATTTCCTGGGAGTTAGGAAATTCATTTTTCATGTTTTAACTTCGCAACTAGAATTATTGATGGTTAATGTTTGGGTCCCTGGCATGGCAATGTCTGAGAATTTGGGGTGTGTTCCTAGGCCCTGTTTGGTTTGCGTAGCACGAGTAGCGCACACGATTCCCGAGAAAAGAATCTCACATGCATGGAGTACTAAACGAAGTTTATTTGCAAAACCTTTTCACGGATGGGTGTAACTTTTCACAACGAATCTAATGGCAGTAATTAATCGATGATTGGCTACAGTGATGCTACAGTAACCATCCTCTAATCGTGCGGTCAAAGGCCTCATTAGGTTCGTCTCGCGAAGTAGTGCAGGGTTGTGGAGTTAGTTTTATAAATTGCCTTTATTTAGTACCCCTAATTATTGGTCAAAATTTTTGTGCTACTTGTGCTACTTCAAACCAAACAGGGCCCTAGAATTGGGATTAATTCCCAAAGCATCCGAAAAAGGAAAAAATACTGCTAGCCTAGGTCTAAAAAAAAACTAGCATGTAATGAATGTGTAGTGTGCACTATGTCTCTATTTTTTTCTCCACAACATCTGAAAGTATCAATTATTGTATATACAGAGATCACATTCATACCTTTTTCTGTTTAAAGTTTGTTGTGACAAACTTAAATTGCCTTATTGTGTTCCATTGAGGAGCGAGGAATAGAGGTTAATACTCCTATAAAGTTGCCATGCCAAAATTATCATATTGAATCAATTCTCACCTAAGCTTTCTGCTCGTTTTCATCAGTAATGTTCTAGCTGTCCAGTAGAAGTAGAAAGTTTCCTGCGATATGGGGGCAAGGATTACTACTCTTCTGTGATTTCTTAGTTGTGCTAAAAATGGTAGTGCCAAAGTTCCAATCTTGATTGGTGCAGAATATACATAACAAAAGATAATTACCGATCACAGGTTCTGTCGCAATTGGACAGCAAGATAACCCTGAATAGGCACCATCGGTCCTTATGGAAACAAAACATTTCAAAATGGAACAAAAATGGACTACCTCCCCGGATCAACGAAGGCAAAGCAGAATTCTGGAACGAGGGAGATAAAACCGATTGGATAGCATGGCCGAAACCATACCACACGCACCAACGTCTGCAAATTTGGAGAACCCAAGATGGCAACAGACGCAGTCTTTTAATGCTCAAAGAAACAGGGAAGAAGCACGGATCGAGATGAGAGACCTGCGCAAGCAAAGGTCCTCTATTACCACACGAAAAATTTGAAGGGGGAAAAGACAGGACGAACCCGCTTGCTGTGTGCAGAAGCATCCGCTGTTCTTCGGGTTGGTCGTCCGCCGAGGAGGGCAGAGAGCGCGGCCGCTGAGGGGAGGCGAGGCAAACCAGCAGGCAATGCCGCCCCTCCGCGCGTTGCTCCTGCGGTCTCACGGCATGGCCGGCCGGTCACTCCTTAATCCAGAGCCGGCGGCCGAGCTGCGACGGGTTGACAACGCCGGGGATGCGGGCCCCGACCGCCATGAGCAGCCGCGAAACCTCCGCGTAGCGCCTGCTCGACTCGGGCGCGGGGACGGCAAGGGCGGGTTCCTTCTCCTTCCGCCCCGACGGCTGCAGCCTCCGCTCGCCGAGGAGCGTGCTGCGCCGTAGGAACTCGTGCGCCAGGTACCCGGCCAGCAGCCTGTTGCCGCCCGCGCCGCCGACGACCTGGAGAGAAATTTCTTCCATCACGAATGAACAGCGTGTGTATAGATCCAGTAATCTCATGAAGATGTAGAGTTTCCTCACCTAGGAGCGCCGCCGCCGGCAGCCCCGGACCCGGGAGAGACAAGGCGACCGCCGCCGCCGGGAGCCCGGGACCCGAGCGAGCGCGACACGACGGAGCGCCGCCACCGGGAGCCCCGGATCCGGGCGATGGCGAGGCGAGGTAGCAGAGGCAAGGGAGTGCCACCGTAGGGAGCTCAGCTCCGGATCCGGGGGAGGGCGAGGCGAGGGAGCGGCACGAACAAGACGACGAGGGAGCCTCAGGTTGTAGATAAGGCATCGAACAGCACCACCCCTAAGGCTTTCTCCAACCATTCTCCCATCCAACTCCCCCCAAACGTACTATTTACTATATTTTACTACATCCCTCCAAAAAATTCCTCCCCCTATAACTCTTTCTCTCCAACCATTCTCCCCATATCTATTCTCCCTATATACTATCACTCATTAACTAACTATTTATTTAATGTTTTTGAATTTAAAAAAAATCATACAGTATTTGTACTGCCATAATACATATTATCATCGTGTTACGGGGCTCAAACAAGATTAATATCGCGAAGAAACAGTGTGATTAGAGATATAGGGGGAGTTGAAACTCCCCCCATACGTGGGGGGAGATTCATCTCTCCCCCTAAGTAGGGGGAGCTGTGGGGGGAGCCGTTGGAGCGCCCGCTCCCCCCCAAAGCCCCCCTACGTAGGGTGGGGGGCGGCTTACGGTGAGCCGTTGGAGCTCGCCTAAGCAGACGGTAGAATACTAAGCCACAAGCTGATCTGGGCCATGCAAACGAACTGCCCAACAGTGCGCGCGGTGCTTTCTAGTTATGTCCTAAACTCTTTCCTTAAGTATTCAACGTTATTTTCAAAAACTTAATTGCTTTGAAGTCAAGTTTTAATGGTTTCTTATTTAGAAAACTGGGTGTATTCTCTGGTATGTTTTGCTTAGCTCTGATACCAGCTGTGGCGGAACCGCTTCAAATAACACAGCTAAAACGCGCTAATCATCGTTTTTCATGTCATATCACTCTTGCATAAATCATAGCATCATTCTAATGCATCCGATCATTCATGCATTATAGTGACCGAGCCGTCGGAGAGCGAACCCATCGAGCCCACCGTGGTTGCCGAACCCGAGTTCGAGGTCGAACCCGAAGAAAACCAAAGCAAGCAACTATGCATCTTTCCTTGTACCTATTTAAATTGTTACCTTTAGTTATCTCATTTGGGTAATTGTGGGTTATGAATATTATGTTAACTATTGCATTTTTGTACCTAATTTTATTCATTGCCTTTCCTTGGGAATTGTTTATCCTCATCCTTGACACTCGTAGTTAATTGAATTATTTAATTTGTTAGATTCTTAGCCGCGCATAGAGTCTTATATCACTTGATAGGAGAATATGGTCTTAGAGTCATCACACGCTTATGACGATCCTTGATTTGGCACTTGTTGGTTTAGGTTGTTGGGAGTATGGTCTCGGGATTTGAGCGGAAGGATAGGGTCTAGAGAAAGGTGTCTCGTAGGCATAGTCCGCTTGAGTCGTTTAAGGACCGCCGTGGATGACCTCGGTTTTGACAAATTTGTAACGTGCTACCACATATCCGAACTAATGGAAAGGATGAGCTGACTACCTTCTAGACTTGGTCTTTGATGCACGGTCCTAGCTACGTGGCCATGGGTGCTATGTAGAGAGGCTTAGGGATGTCTCCGGTGGACCTAGGTAACTCTCCGCGCAAGCTAGGCGTGATGTTCAAAGTTTGAGCCTTTTTGGAAACGGTTGACACTAGTACCCCCTACCCTACGTGATCGGTTGGGTGAGTCGCATGGTCCTTGTGTCGTGTCGGTAAAAAGAGTACACCCTTGCAAAGTTTTAAATCAATTCGAATTGCCGCGCTCTCGGTTATGAGCAAGCTCTTGTCCGACGAATTCTTCGTACGAAGTTTCGGTTATGGTGGGTTACGGATCAAGTTACTTACCCAGTTATTTAATTGTCTTCTTGCAATAACTAAAATTTGTTTGCGGGATGGGCAAGGTTAATTAATTGTGCTAGGAGCTAGATGGTAGTGTAGAGAGCTCATGCTTGCGCAATAATAACTTAACCTTAAAGCCTCATTTTGAGCCATTACATAATCCTTGCTTATTTATTTGCGTAAGACTTGCGAGTAACTTTGTACTCATGTTGCTATATAAACCAAGTGCAGGTGAGCCGGAGGTAGTTTTTGGTCACTTCTATCCCGCCGACCCCGGTGCGGAAGAGGAGTAGGTGTTTGTGTTGCGATGATGCTTTTGGAGCGAGATGCTTTTGTGTGTTGTGGTTTTATTGATGTTATCCGCTCCGTAGTAGTTCTTGAGAGAGCATGATGATACATTAAACTTTACTTTTCATGCACTTTTTATGCCACTCTCTTAAACAATGTTGTAAGGATGTGAGACCTTTTAATTTCAGATTTGAACCTTTCTATGTTGAACTTGTAATAATTAAGTTATTGTACTCCTTTTTATGTTTAAAATTGCTCTTGTGGTTCGTTGGTAATGTATCCTTGTGAGGTATGTGTGAATGATCTTGGGAATGCGGTGGAGCATATACCGGGACTACCGGGTTTAATGTCATTTTGGGTGGATGATGTGTCGGTTGCTCAAACCCTTAGATGTGGGTTAACACGGGGCACGCTCTTGGGCGAGCACGTGTTAGCTCTCATCTTATGGGTGACGGCCGGCGGTTTGCCTAAAACGGTATTAAATTGGGCGGTTCCTCACAACTATTAGTTAGCTAAAATCTTACAAGGAAAAAAAAACTACTAGTACATATATACCTTAGTTTTTTAGATAATATGAGTAAATGAATTATTGCTGCGTGCTACAAAGATAATCGAAGTACTCATATGTGTGTACCGCAACGCAGAACAAAAGCGGTGTGTATCGCGTGTGGAAAACAAGTGCTGACTGGTGATGATCCTTCTAGACTACTAGTATAAATAATAATGAACAAATTATGGAAGGACAAACGATATATTCAAACTGTAATAAAACAAAAGGAGGAAAAGGGCCAAGAGAGCAAATCTAGTGAAGGATCCGCGAAGCCTCTGATTGGAGTTGCACCTTTGACCGCGCGTAAGCATGACAAACACCATTTGATGTCAAAGTTAAGCATCACTCCTGATGTCAAAATTGCAGAAATGTTGCAACTTGCGTGTCCGAATCAAAAGTGGGCCAGCCAGGCTATTCTGAGCCAGAAATGAGCTCTTCAAGGCTAGCTGAGCCAGTTCAAACAGGCCAAACCTAAAATTAAGTGCAAAGCACTTCAAACACTCCAAATCTTCCTTAAATATACTCCAGGATCACACTTAATTTGCATTTAAAATCTCATGCTTCCAAGTATAAGAACATACTTCAACTTTTCATGATTTCTGCATACTGAACAAATCGAGACAAAGAAAGTTAATAGTATAAAACCAAATCTACAACTTTTAGCTGATTAAATTTTCATTTGAAGTGCCCAAATATGCATAGTTCAAATTCTAGCGTGCTGATGTTTGTGGATTATTGTACTTTTTTCTGGGGAATTTTGTACCTACATATTCAAATATTCCCAAACAATTTTATTTGTACAATTAATACATGTCGAATTCATGTATAACCTGCTAATATTAAAGAAGCAATTAAAGATTTTGACTAACGGTAAATTAACCACACAATAAGCTAGGACGCGTGTGGACAGAAGCGTGTCAAATATATCGATGCACGGGTCCTTCAATTTTTGACGATGCAGCCGTATAGTTTAGTTTTAGTGTTTCACACTGAATATGCATATGGAATGCAATTAGCTAGCGTCAGTCATTGGACTATCCAAACCCATGTTGCTTCCAGTAGTCATCCACACTACAAAAAAGGACAATATATTATTACATCATCACTGTTTAGTTTCTCATATGGCAAACGCTCTGTTGTGCTATTAACCAGCAACAATATTTTTCTCTCACACCAAATCAGCATCAGCCACAAGCTAGCTAACAATACTTTTCTCTTACAGCAAATCAGCACTAGCCACCAGCCGCAGCCGGCCGAACAGAGCGAAAATAGCTAAACCCATTTCCGGAATGACATATGAGAAATTGAGTCATGCAGTTTTTTTTATACACCAGGAAGTGGAAAGTTGATTGTTCAGTTATTTTTATGATACAATGCAAATATTGGCCAAGGTAGCTAGTAATGCAGGTCGAAGAACACCAATATACTTGCTAGGCCCTACCACCATGTTCTGTATTATATTAAACGATCATTGTGCAGTACACCTAACACTTGCACAACAGAGAAACAAATTATCAGTTTTCAAGACATACGCACGTGCCAACACGAGATAAAATTCATGTAAAAGTACGAATCAACTATTCCCTTTTTGGTTTCTCATCATGTGCTGAGAAATTAGCATGTAATTAAAGGATAATTTTGTATATTTATTTTCACTCTCACTCTCTCCGAAGAAATAAAGAAAAGTAGCATAGGGTGTTTGGGAAGGCTCCTCCAGCAAGCGGAGCCGGAGCCGGAGCCGGAGCAGTTGGAGCCACATTTTATGGTTTTGGTGGAGTACCTCTAAAAAGAGCTCCAGCTCTCCCAATACGGTACTACCGGAGCTGCGGATGGAGCACCACGTTTGATGCAGCTCCTGCAGCAACTGCCGAGCTGGAGCCATACCAAACCGGGCCTAAGAATCAGCTACAAAAAGAACAAATTATTTTTCCCATGACAAAACATGAAAAGGGATAATTGGCATGAAATTGAATCAGGACGTCTGTCAATTTAAGTTTTCCCAACACAGAAGAGGCATCGACCCAACATGTTCTGTACCTATAATTTGGGCCTGGTAAACTCGGGATCAAACAGGTCAATTGGCTTATTTCGATTGAAGGAAGGGCCCAAGAAATGCGCATGCTAGGCCTCACTGCTTTTAATACGGCCCAAGTATAACACGTGGCACCAATTATTTCTTAAGAGTTTGCATAAGCATATGTGCAATTAAAAGGTACGGAGACAAAAGCTATAGTATTGTTTTACTCAAAGCACAATTTGCTTTCTTGTGTCTCGTGAAAAAGGAAAAAATTACAAATTCGTTGTTTCTAATCTCATGCTTACAGAGTATCATTCAAGGTTATAATTTCGAATTTTCCAGTCGCATGCCATTCGAGCTTTGATTATCTAATGTTATGTTTTTGTCTCTTTTCTTTGAAGATGCAAATGTGAGGAAAAAAACACATGTTAACTTGATGGTTTGGGTCTGGTGGTCACGTGTTCTTCTGGTTCTGGTTCGCCACGAGGCTTCTACACACCGCGTCCTTCCGTCTCCTTGCGAGCCTCTCTCCCTCTTTCTCCTCCCCACAATAGGAAAACACCCCTGAGGCCCTGATACGAAAAATCTCTCCCACTCCAACCCCTTGCCTTCATCCGAGTAGTGTAGAACTCACTTCAACGCCCTTCCCACGGCCGTCAAAAACCCAATCTTTCCTCTCTACACCACCATTTTCGATGCTTTTTTCGCCCGCACAGCCGCAAAGATTGATCTTATCCCAATTGCAAAGTGCGGCCGTGGATCGGAGCATGGGGTTCCGATCCGCTGGCGGGATGCTGCAGTTGCTGGTGTGGGCAGCGTTCCTGCTGGGCTGCTACCACGGAAGGTTCTGGTGGAGAAGATCAGCCTCAAGGTGACGGCGCCGGATGACCTCAAGGGCACCTACGAGTGCGCCATTGGCAACTTCGGCGTCCCCCAGTACGGCGGCACCATGGTCGGCTTCGTCGCCTACCCCAAGGCCAACAAGAAGGCCTGCAAGAGCTTCGACGATTTCGACATCTCCTACAAGGCCAAGCCGGGAGCGTTCCCCACTTTCCTACTCGTAGACAGGGGAGGTGAGCAAAATTACAAGATTGCTTCTTCTCCTTGCCACTGTGGTAGTACCACTTGGTCTCTGTTAGGTCATCTGCGTGTGGACTTACGATTTTACTTTCTGCCCCATTCCGTTGGATTGGATAGTTACTTAGTTAGTCCCTGTTACCTAGTACGCTTTACAAGACATGGCAGCTAGTTTGAGTGGATCTACTGATGTTGAAAGATTGACGTCAGGTGGGCAATTCTTTTTTTAGTCGTGTGGTCTCTGGTTTGGTGGGTACTAGAAGATTAGATCATGTTGTCATATGATGATGTGATTAAGTTTAATACTCATTGACCCAGTTGTATAAAAGTATACTACCACCAAACCATGACTTGATATGCATAGCAAGGGAACTTAATTCACAGTCCACTACTCCAGCATTATGTAGTATTTATGTCACTGTCCTGTCAATTTTCCGTGATGCTACATTGATTTTACTTTCAACCAATGTGATGTTTATATAACACTCTTTTTTGTCTGTTCTAAGATGTTGCACTATATCTGCTTAGTTAAATGCATAATGGATTGCATAATATGGATTTTCTTGCACTCAGATTGCTACTTCATAAAGAAGGCGTGGAATGCACAGAATGCAGGAGCAGCAGCAATCCTTGTTGCTGACGACAAGGATGAACCTCTAATTACAATGGACACCCTTGAGGAAAGTGGGAGGGCAAATTATTTAGAGAACATCACTATCCCTTCAGCACTAATAACCAAGAGCTTTGGGGATAGGCTCAAGAAGGCAATTGATAATGGTGATATGATCAATGTGAATTTGGATTGGAGGGAGGCTCTGCCCCATCCTGATGAGCGTGTTGAGTATGAGTTTTGGACCAACAGTAATGATGAATGTGGCCCAAAATGCGACAACCAGATTGATTTTGTCAAGTGCTTCAAAGGGGTAGCGTAGGTACTTGAGAAGAAAGGCTGCACACAGTTCACTCCTCATTATATAACCTGGTATTGCCCAGAGGCCTTCATTCTGAGCAAGCAGTGCAAATCCCAGTGCATCAATCATGGTAGATACTGTGCACCTGATCCAGAACAGGATTTTAGCAAAGGATATGATGGGAAAGATGTGGTGGTCCAGAATTTGCGCCAAGTTTGTGTGTTTAAGGTTGCTAAGGAGCACAAGAAGCCTTGGTTAGGGTGGGACTATGTTACTAATTTTGTGATTCGGTGCCCAATGAAGGAAAAGAAGTACACAAAGGAGTGCGCTGATGGAGTTATCAAGTCATTTGGTATGTTTTGTATTTGCTTCTGTTTCGCTATGTTCTGTGGCAAGCTGCAGTATTTGTACTGAACCTCTTTATAATTCACAGGCCTTGATCATAAAGCAATAGATAAATGTATTGGTGATCCAGATGCTGATGAAGAAAACCCTCTTTTGAAAGCCGAACAAGATGCACAGGTTAGTACTTCAATGTGAACACATGATCTTTTCTGTTCATCCTATTGTTAATCTGAATACATCACCATCCACCACGTTGTATAGATTGGCAAGGACTCTCGTGGTGATGTCACCATCTTACCAACTCTTGTAATCAACAATAGACAATATAGAGGTATGTGCTATTCTATCCTGTAAATTATGATAAAAAGTGTGCAGGGGCGAAGCTGCAGCTAGGCATTAGGGTCCGCCGACCCCGACGATTTTTTGCAAAATCAGTGGTAAACACTGTTTCACATTATTCCACAATGAAGCCGACCCCGGCGTGCAATGAAGCTGACCCAGGCGGCGTTCTCGGCTGGCTTTGCCCCTGTTGTGTTGAGATTTCCAGATGAACTTACCTGATGTCTATGTTTCTCAGGGAAGCTTGACAAAGGAGCAGTTCTTAAAGCACTTTGTGCTGGTTTTCGGGAAACTACTGAGCCATCTGTTTGCTTGAGTGAAGGTTGGTGCATTGATTTCCCTAGTTTTTCCATTTTTACTGCATTTATGATGCTTGCACTTCACCAAGTGTAACTAGCATGTAGTATGCTCTTATGTATTTTTTTATAACCTTAGATATACAAACAAATGAGTGCCTCGAGAACAATGGTGGCTGTTGGCAAGATAAGGCTGCTAACATCACTGCATGCAAGGTACCTCCTGTAGTGTTAGGTTTCTCTTGAAAATTTGGATTTCCAGTTTGTTCTGTTTTAAGTGTTTAATATATGTATATAATAATTGTTCGATGAATATGCAGGATACTTTCTGTGGAAGAGTTTGTGAGTGTTCAGTTGTGAAGGGAGTAAAATTCGTTGGTGATGGCTATACTCATTGTGAAGGTATGCGGCAAGGCATTAGGATTCATCTTTTGGCATTTTCTTTTTCTTATTTGTTAACAATAACATAGTAAGATTGCTGAAGATCAATAGTTGGCACTAGAACTTTCTGAATTGCAACATGTGCTTTTGTAATTGTAGCTTCCGGTTCTGGGCGATGTGAAATTAACAATGGAGGGTGTTGGAAAGACATCAGGGATGGGCGGACATACTCTGCCTGCACTGTAAGTGTCAAATGACTTTTCTACTGTCCTTAAAACTGCCATATTATCAGTAGGGTCTTGTTCTATTTCTGATTAAAAAAATGCTTGCAGACTCTTAAATTTTAGTTGTGGTGTCTGTATTCTGCAGGATGATGGCCGTAAATGCCCAGATGGGTTCAAGGGACAAATGTGAAGGTAAGGTTCATTTCCTCTGGTCCTTTTAGAAATGTTTGCATGTCCTTCTCAGCTTCTAATGTAATGGACAAATTTGAATATGCACTTTAGAATTGGTTTTGCTGTTGAACTGTTCCCACTTTTCATTTGATGCTGATGTGAAAAATTTTGCGACAGACATTGATGAATGCAAGGAAAGGACTGCATGTCAGTGCAAAGAATGCAAATGCAAGAACACATGGGGAAGCTATGAGTGCGGCTACAGTGGAGGATTGCTTTACATGAAGGAGCATGATACATGCATAAGTAGGCCCCCATACATCTACACTTCCATTTTATTACTGACTCGTATTTATGTTGAATTAGTTTACTAGTGAGACTTAAGGCCATAAATTAGCAGAAGTTGCTGGCTAATTCACCTATTTGAGGCACATGAATCATAATTTTTTATATTTACTCCGATTACTGATAGTTTGGAAGCTCAAAGTAGCACCAAATGCTGAATCTAGACATGAACTTGACACTAAGTGATACTGATTCAGCAATTGCTATACTCAGGTAAAAATGGAGCAACAGAAACAGGCTGGGGCTTCTTGTGGGTTATCTTCTTTGGCGTAGTGGCGGCAGGAGTTGCAGGATATGCAGTGTACAAGTACAGGATCCGTGTAAGACATGAGCGGATTTCATCTATTGATATTTCTATGTTCATTATCTTTTGTTGACTCTAGGATCTGATTCTGTTTTTGCATTGCCTGTAACTAACAGAGGTATATGGACTCAGAGATCCGTGCCATCATGGCTCAATACATGCCCCTGGACAACCAAGGAGATGTTCAGAGTCATTCTCATCATATTGAGATGTGAGGAGGATGAAGACTATGAGAGGAAACCGAGAAATGATCCAGCTTATATCCACTCAAGCTACATGTGCATAACCATAACGATCTTTATGTCTCACACGCAAAGCGAGATCCTCCGATAAATTGAGCTTAGGTTGTAGACGTGTTTTATTATTTTGTTTAGTAATAATTGTCATCTCCTGTTTCAGTACCAATAAAGGAGATGGTAGACGTGAATGACTAGTGTTTAGTCATGTTTGTGGTCAGTGGTAGAGGGATACGAGTGCCAACAAACAAAAAACTCCGCCTGGCATCCAGTGAATGAGAAATTGCGTGTATTTGTAAGGGGAGGGGACTAGACTCTTATCTGTGTGATAGTGTCTAACAGAAAGACGCTTTGCTTCCCTGTAAAACATATGTTTGAGCCGAATCAGTAACTGAGAAAGTTAGCTTCGACTGGTTAACTGAATTCCAAAGCTGTTCTGGGATCACATAGTTAGCTTCGACTGGTTAATTGAATTCTAAAGTGTTCTCGGATCACATACTGATGTTGTGTATTTATCAGCACTGATCTTAGAATAGGTGAATTGAAATATGAGATTGACAGAGCTGGTGCTAATTGCTTATTCAGTTGTACGCTACGCCGCTCAATTGGATATCAGTTTATGATACTGAAATTCTCGATCTAAAGGTTGTTGCCTTAGTGACGACACAATTTTAGTGGATACGGAAGTGGAGTTGTTGACTTCTTGTTGGTCAGGATGCATCTTTTATCATGAAATATAACAAAAATCATTGGTAGGCATAGCCGCAAAGGTGCTCTGTAGTCTGTACTCATGTTCTTGGGTCACAGTTAATCAGTTGCAATCAGAGGAGTTTGAGATGTGAGATTATGAGCTGAAAGGTTTGAACATAATGTTTCGCAGCAGGATCCACATGCACCCGAAATGTAAATTTCCCAGGGACAAAAGATGCAGAGCATTCGTACATGTGAATGGGACAAATGGCCGAACAAAAAACTAGTACTCTCTTCAAATCCAAAATCCTCTTTAACCCTCTATGCTCTGTTCATATACTGTCCGGTTCTTGAATCAACTAGGATATCATCGCCTACGTTCACAAAAGAGGGCACCGTGCCAACAGCTCCAGTTTCCAGGGTTGCAGGCTTTGTTCCTCCTACGAAATACAGTAACAATACGATTCTGGTTACTGGATGCCATCCTTGTATGTAAATTGTTTGGTTTCCTTTGAACACGAACTGGGAGCCATCCTTGTATGTAAATTGCTTGGTTTCCTTTGAAAGGGATGGTTCTTGTAGCTTGTAAGTTTTCATGAAGAAGTGACTACTAGTTGTTGCATGACTGAAGAGCTTTGAGGAAGAAACAATGAGCATAAAACATGGATTGGTGAAGCAAAAGAAATCTGCGGTAGGACAAAGATACAGCATGTATAATTCCAGAAATTACAGAAAATAAGAAAATGCAAGAGTTCTGTTAACTAAGCTAAAGCATGTAGCAGAAGTTTTTTTTCTCCAAGGAAAAACAAAAGATGTACTACCAACACAGAGAACTGAGGGGAAAACAGAAGAACTGCTAAACTGTGGCAAGATTAGGAAGATGTGAGTTATAGAGGCCAGATTACCGTACTTCCAGCTCGAAAGGTTTTCTCAACTGTATTGCCAGTGACATAATTGCGCATTTTTGTCCTGACAAAAGCAGCACCTTTTCCAGGCTTGACGTGGAGAAACTCTGTTGTTGGGTGGAGAGGAGGAAATTATATTTCTCATAACAATGATAGGCACTGCGTAGCAGCGGCTAAGGCTACAGCTTAGAATTGTAGATAGATTTGTGTTTACAAATTAAACACCCTTTCCATTTGAATGAATTCTAGTGCTAAGGAGACAAATCTGATTGTTTCCGACCGTTTTCAGCCCTAGTGCTACACTCTAGTGGTCTAAACCTCTCTAAACCTCCGTGTGCTTTGTGCTTGAGTCGCTACCATTCTGCTTGTTAGCGAGCACCGGTCCCTACGCTCTTCAGTATTCTACTCTTACTTTCTTGGGTACTTGCATACCACCATGTCGCACCCGTCGACAGGTACGAAAAGATATGGTACAGGGAGCATTGTTGGAGAAGATTTTGATATGGAAGATGGAATTGATTTAGAGGGCAAAATCTGCCTGTTCTTTGAATTAATTACTCCGTTGTGGTAAAAGCATACCCAACACTCCGTTGATGTGAAAGGGGCACGTGAAACAGTAGGAATCATTGAAACTCTTGATTTTAGGTTGGTTGAGGACGGGCCGTTGAAGAAGATTTTTTTAGCCATCCGTGGAGCTCAGCTGTTGTTTTTGGGTTTAAAAAAAAAGAGAACATGGGCCCTTGCATACCCTTCTGCTGATAGCTGGCCGGCTCGCTTCTCTCCCCGGCTTCTCGGCAGTCCGCATCCATCCGCCGCCGCTCTCTCCTCCGCTCGCCCTCGCTCGGCGCATCCTCCTCCCCAAGCCCAGTGCGAGCCGCCGCCGCTCTCTCCTCCGCTCGCCCTCGCTCGGCGCATCCTCCTCCCCAAGCCCAGCGCGAGCCGCCGCCGCTCTCTCCTCCGCTCGCCCTCGCTCGGCGCATCCTCCTCCCCAAGCCCAGCGCGAGCCGCCGCCGCTCTCTCCTCCGCTCGCCCTCGCTCGGCGCATCCTCCTCCCCAAGCCCAGCGCGAGCCGCCGCCGCTCTCTCCTCCGCTCGCCCTCGCTCGGCGCATCCTCCTCCCCAAGCCCAGCGCGAGCCGCCGCCACTCTCTCCTCCGCTCGCCCTCGCTCGGCGCATCCTCCTCCCCAAGCCCAGCGAGAGCACCAGCTCCTCGGGGACAGCCGCATCCTCCGGCGCATCTCCTCCGCGACGGATCCTGCAGCAACTTCATCTCCTCGTCCTCCGCGACCGTACCGGCGAGCTTTCTCATCCTCCACGTCAGCAAGCTTCTCCTGTTCTTCTCCCTTCCTCTGACCTTGATGCTTCTCCTATCGATTCATCCTTTTGGTCGTTTTTTTCTTGCAGACCTACGTTCTCTGGTCGCTGCGCGGATCCGGAAGATGTTTCTGCGCCTGGACCTTTCTTGCAGTGGTTGCCGACAGCCCCGTCTTCTTGACGGAGCTTACCAGGTTCCAATCATTCTTCTGATGTCGATGGTTGCAACTTTGTTATCGGAGCATTATTTTTATTTTCCTTTCGTTTTGTTGTTTTGTTAGTGCACATTGACCGCAGGGTCTTTGGATGAAGCATGTGGCCAGCTACTGTGCTATTCATGCTCAAGAGCGCACTCCATTATCACATCTCATCCCTGCTTCCGAGTAGTTGGCCTCGACAGCAGAATCATGGCCGGTGTGATTGATTGCCCTTATCGCTGTGGTGCAAACTTAACTCCAGCTAACTACATGAAACATACCCGGTCTTGCAATCTCAGGGAACTCATGTGTCCGATGGCTATGTGTAGACAGAAGCCGTTTTTCTGGAATACGCTGGCCTCTCATCTGATAGACCATCATGGGTTTTTTAATGAGAGTATACCTTATGAAGGTTACAAAGAAGATATCCCCTTGATACGTTGTGGAACGGGCGTTGTTTTAGAGGGTCAAGAGGAATACTTTGTTTTCTTCATTACAGAAACAGGCCTATACTTCATTTGGATCGGTGATGCTGAGGCTAAACCTGATCTTTCAAGTTTCTTGCTCAAGGTGTACTTATATCAGGCTGGTCCGGATGGGCGAC
Organism: Panicum virgatum; assembly: GCF_016808335.1. Classification (NCBI taxonomy): domain Eukaryota; kingdom Viridiplantae; phylum Streptophyta; class Magnoliopsida; order Poales; family Poaceae; genus Panicum; species Panicum virgatum. The sequence goes on along the minus strand of NC_053142.1, from coordinate 2,162,754 downwards.
CACGGGAGGAACTTGGGCACTACTTAAGTCCACATCCAGCTAGGATTATGGACGTTATTCACCTCTGTGTGATCCCAAGTGTTGCCAATATCAATATTATACAACAAAGCTTCTACTTGCGGGTGTTGATAGAGGATAGAGCCTGAGGCCTGATGGATTATTGAACTCTAGTTGGTTGTGAGGATGTTTTGTGGTGCGTGTGCTAATGGACTATGATGGACTATTATGTTTGTGTACTTTGAACAACAATGTTGTGTAATTTATTGAAACCTACTAATCTACTATGTTTGTACGATTAGTACCTTTGTGTAAATTTCTTGCTAGTTAATTACGAAGCTTGGGTTTTTGTTTGTATATGACTTGGAAACTATTGCAGCAGTTTACCGAAATAGAATCAGTCCAGACCCTATATTCTTGACAGCAGAATCTTCCTCAACTGGTGGATTTTATACCATCAAAAGAAAGAGGGCAGGTTTTGCATGCCACAGTTAATGATGCAACTGTTGTGCCTTTTGTCAGCTGTCAAGTATGATCTTATGTACTTCTAGACTCCTCTTTCTTATCTATGTATCAGATACTTCTTTGAAGTTTTAACACAATTTTGGTATACAGTTAAACAACCTTGAGCTCGCGGTAAATCTTGCCAAGAGGGCTAATCTTCCTGGTGCTGAGAATTTGGTAAGCTCCATTACTGAGATGACTTATGTGGATGCTATTTTGTTGGCCATGCTTTCTTGGCTGTTTTGATGCTCATTTGCTCAAGAGGAAACTAATATGGATTAGCAAACTGTGCGACCCAAAATTTCTTGAGAAACCAGGAGGGGCAAGTCCCTATTGATTAGCAAACTAATATGGAAAAATGGAAACAGAGATATGTACATCATTAAAAGAAAAGAAACAGAGAAAAAAGAAAAAGAAAAGAAATAGAGTTATGTACAGCAATGCAAAAAGGAGCAACTAGATGTAATCTATTTGAATGGCATATCTTGTCAAAATGTTTGCTTCATCAATTCATTTCATATCTTTCAGTCCCAAATGTGTTTATGTTGGGAAGACCACATACTTGACCATATGGCACCAGCTGGTTTCCACCTATAGCTTGTTGTTTTAGTGGATTTTCTATCACTGTCATTGCCCCACAGGTGCTTATGTTGCTTGTACTTCAGTGATTTCCAAGAGCTATATGCATGTACAGAATTCTTTTTGCCAAAGCTTCACTGATGTGTCCAGAGATTTAAATTGCACACATAACTGACTTCTGTACTGCTTCATTCGTTTCTACTATGTGTACTAGGATTTGAAAGTCTTTTGCGATGTACTTGACTACCAATCTCTTACAATGTATCATCAATCGCTACAAAACTAATGGTGTATTAGAAGATATCTGAATGAAATATGAATGCATTCATACAACTTTGATATACTAAGCATGCATATCATTTAACTAGTTCATATTTTATGAAGGTTGATCTTTTAAAATCCAAATTTGCCTTTGTAAATGAAAGGTGCATCAGGGAAAAAATAGCTTCAAAATAACATGTAGACATTCATGCGCTTGTCAAAGAAACTACTTTTCATACATATTCCATTTCTCAGTTCTCAGACTTATTGAGCCATTATCCTTGCATTCATGCAAGTATTGATGCTTTGCAATGTTTATAGAAGTTGTAGACTGTGTTGTTGAAGTTACCTATATGTGTCAAGGTTGTATGGTTTTCATGAAATTCTTGATTGTATTGCAGGTTGTCCAAAGATTTCAGGAATTGTTTGCACAGACAAAATACAAGGAAGTAGCTGAGCTGGCTGCGGAATCTCCCCAGGGCCTGCTGAGGACGCCTGAGACCGTAGCGAAATTTCAGGTGAGTTTCTGGTTCTTTTGTGTACGATGAAGCTATTGAGGTTTGTGCACCTCCTTTCAACAGGTGTCACCTTTGGACATTTTCATAAGTCATAGTTAATTTGGTGAAATAACTACTGTGCTAGGATCTTGATAAATTCATGGGATTTTTTTGACTAAAGTTGTTAAGTTTTCTGTGTATTGCGGAAGAGAAACCTTTAGTGCTTACTGGTCATTCCTCAGACTTTTTAGACACTGTAGAAAAGTACTATAGTTAATTTCTCATATGCCTCCTGCTATCAGGATTAATTTAAACGCATATAGTTAATTACCTTGGAGTCTAGGTTCCTTCGTTTGACTGAATTTTTGTTATGTTTGTTAAAATTGTAGAGGGTTCCTGGGCAAGCAGGGCAAATGCCCCTGCTCTTGCAGTACTTCGGCACACTGCTAACTCTGGGAAGCTCAATGCCTTCGAGTCCCTTGAGCTATCTCCACTCGTCGTCAATCAGAACAAAAAGAATCTTCTGGAAAATTGGTTGGCAGAAGACAAGTTGGAGTGCAGCGAACTGGATTATTGATTGCATGAATCTTACTGTACTTTGCCAAATTACATGGAACTTTTCTAGTTTTTTCACTAATCATGTCTTGTGCCCTTTGATGTAGACTGTGGATAATGATCTTACACAAAAAATATACATAAAGGCTAGGGCAACCCCTAAAGTTGTTGCTGATTTTGCTGAAAGTAGTGAGTTTGACAAGATACTTATGTACTCGATAACACCGGATTGCAGTAGGATGATGCAATTAACACAGGTTCAATTTTGTTGGGAAATTCTGAGGAACACGCGCAAGTGGGAGGACGATTGCAGAGCAAGTGTCACGTTCCTGCTGCAGGTGAAGAAGCTAATTCGGGAGATGCTGCTGGTGCAGCTGCTGCTGCTAGCCAAGGTGACTTTATGCGTGATGATGCCAGACCATCCGAAGTGCAGATGAGATACCTAGGCCCATTGGGAGGGATGTAGCAAAGAAAAGGCGCAGCCAAGGCGGCTCAGCATCATCGACCTTTGCCTGCCTGGAGTTGTTTGAGAAGATGGCCAAGAACAGAGAAATCAAGCATCAACATTCATCACTGTGCAGGAGAGACAGCTTGAGTTACAGGAAAAGCATTACAATTTCGCGAGGGATCAGTGGGAAGCATCTATTATGATGAAGGATGATCTCAACACTTGCTCAGAGGTCGCACGTGAGTACTTCATCAACCTACAGAGGGAGATACTGGAGAAAAGATTCAACCGTGGAGGTCGCAGCAGCAGCAATTAACCGAAACCTCTACTTCGGCTTGTATTTTTCGCATTTGCTTAGGATAGTTGTTTATTATTGAACAATGTAAAATGCTGTGAGATACTTGTTGTGAGAGACTTGTGACAATATTAGGCAGCAACTTCCGATCTGATTATGGTTTGTTTTCTAGCTCCAGCCACTATACTGATGAGTTTATCAGTACGTACATACAGCTGTGAATTGTGGCACTGTTTTTTCACTGCAATAAGGTTGCCGAGTTTATCCTAATAATTTGTATCTCTTTCGGAGTGAGGCCGATCGCGGACTGATGTGTTCACGACAGTTGCACCTTTTGTAATCAAGCATCAGCATACTTATCTGCTATAATTTGATCGATATTGATATAGGGCGGCACAAGATGATCCAACTACCTGGAGATGCAGTAACCTAGAGAAGTAGCACATGATCAAACTACCTTGTCAAGCACTGATAAAAGGAGGAGACATATGATCCAACAAGCACAACCTATGTCAGTAACATCTACACACATGCCCCCTGGACACTCCAATTGAACAGAACCTAGCTTTGCTGGGACGCACACACGCATACAACATACAAAGCACAAGCTATCAGGAGATGCGAAGCACACATTCAGTTGCCAAAATTTTTGCAGCCAAGCAGCACTCACTTGAATACACAGCCAAGCTTTCAGGAGATGCCAAGCACACATTCAGTTGCCAAAATTTTTGCAGCCAAGCAGCACTCACTGGAAATTTTTTTTGCAGCCAAGCACCAGTCACTGGAATTTTTTTTTGCAGCCAAGCACCACTCATTTGAATACACAGCCAAGCTTTCAGGAGATAACAAGCACACATTCAGTTGCAAAATTTCATGTATTTGAAGAAATTTCTTCCTCAATGAAATAAACATGCAGATTATGATTTAACCAAATAAAAGGGATGTCACTACACACAACACACACACACACACACACACACACACACACACACACACACACACACACACACACACACACACACACAGGTGCACCTCTATTCTGTGCAATCAAATAAGAAACTGACTTGTATATACACAGACTCATGTCTATTCAGTGCAATCACACATGCACCTCTACATATATATACACACCCTTACAGACATGAAGCTCCCTAAGAGTCAACCTCAGCTCGTCTGCCTCGGTTTTCTGCTTTTCGAGTGCTTTCAGAACTGAATCCCTCTCATCTTGCAGGGAGGAAGACTTCCCCTCAAGATCACTGCAGAGAGTACGCAGATCAGCCATGGAACTGTGGAGCTTCTTCAATTCATCCCTCAACTCTCCAACCCCAGCATCTTTAGCATGGATCGTGTACAAAGAAGCATCCTTCTCGGCCTAGATCCGGCCAACCTTCCCCTTGAGAACCTACAATTCAGACTCCAACCTTTTCTGGGTGAAAAACATGGCCAAACGGCAATTCGGTATGGTCACTGGGCGAAAAACATGGCCGAATGGGAATTCGGTATGGTCACTTGCGAAAAATATGGCCGAACGGCAATTCGGTATGTTAACTGGGCGAAAAACATGGCCGAACGGCAATTCGGTATGGTATCTGGGCGAAAACCATGGCCGAACGACAATTCGGTATGGTAACTTGGCGAAAAAGTGAAAATGCCAACAAACGGTCCTAACAATTGGATTTAGGTTCAAAGTGGATAAAACACCTCAAAAACTGGAAAGAACAACCTCCGGAGGTGAACATGCTGAGTTTACGAACTCTCACGTGACCCAGAACTGAAAACAGCTCAGTTTTTGAGCCCAGACATGTTATCTCGCCCTATCACAGGCCTCCCAGGCAAACCCCCAAAACTGTGCGCCCAACAGGCCAAAAAATTCCCAGAACTTCTGGGTGGGGGGATGCCCCCCGGGTATAGTAGGGGGAGCTGATACGGTGAAGGGGCACCAGGTAAACAATGTCCGGCCATGTGTTTCGGGTTGTTTCCAACGCTCCAAGCCGTACCCTCCTAACCATGGTGCTCTCGGCTTCGGTCGGGACAGCATGGTTTTCAGCCAGGCGAACCGAACTCATTCGGGCAGCCAGTGTGGGTTTCGTGTGCTTGGGGATTTCGATTGAGAGGGGATGTGGATTCGAACACATTTCTTCGGTTCGGGCAAAGGGGACTCGTAGATTGTGGCCTTCCTGGCCCCCTCTCGTCTCATGCGTTCAGGCATGGGGATTTTGTGGCTTGGGTCACATCCGCGATCTCAATTTCTGAGTCTCGGAATACTGCTCCAAGAGACATGGTGGTTTAGGGGCTGGCCAAGGCTAGTCGAAGTGGGTTTTGGTGGTTCAGCCCGAGTTTGGGCATGTTGGCTTTGAAGTTGGTTCACCATGACCTAGAGCAAAGGGAACTCTTGTTTCCGGCGTTCGAAAGTGGGGAATCCGACCTCGGCCAACATGCCTTTGAGCTCAGTCCTCGAGCTTCCGCTATCTGCACCGGTCGGCTAAGGCCTGTTGCTAAATGACCGAGTCTGGATGACGGAAATCGGTATAAGCTGGCTTCGGCTGGCTCGTGGGACTCTGATGATGGATATGTAAGCTGGCTTCGGCTGCCTCGTGGGATTCTGATGATCGTTGCCATGTCTTCGGACTGT
>NC_053142.1:2059486-2151986 GCF_016808335.1 Panicum virgatum | reverse complement strand
TTTTTGGTAGTAGGATTTTATTTTTATTTCATCTCTAAGTATAATACTGTAAATTTATACTAACCCATGATTGCTATGGTCATCGAGCTTAAATATTATACATTTAAACAACTTCATAAAGTAAGGATTTATTTGATACTTCTTCATTGACCCTAGCTTGAAGAATCATGGATTTTACTTATATGTTGGTTTTGTTATATTTCAACAAATTTAAGGGTAGAATTACAGTTTTATTTTACATAAAGCTCACTTTTTCTTAGGAATCAACACGTTCTTTCCGTATAGAAGCTTTGTGCAGAAGAGATAAAATACTTTTCAATGAAGAATAACTTCAAACAAAGAGTGAAACAAAACTTTAGTTTTTTCACATATGTTTGCTAGAATCTAAACTATTGTTTTATCTTTGTCTCCAGACTCAAATTTAACGAATAAAAATGTATCAACACTTCTCTCTCCATTCTTGGTGACCCAAGGCCTCAATCTTCTACTACTTTAAAAAGATCAACAATATTATTGGATTTATTTTTATTGTTGGCTAATTTATTACTATATATTTAAAAATATGAAGAGAGAATGAACCGTGGCCTCCTAGCGTTCGTTTAAAATGACAAACAATTAATTTGAATGTAGTCCAAATTAAAAAATAATGACAACAACAAAAGTACCATAAAGTTTTAGATTTATGCAAACATTTAACTTTAATTATAAGAAAGATTTCTATAAATTCAATTTAAAATGGGTTCTTAATAATCCAAATAATACTATCAATCAAGTTGTTAAATTTTGTCAAACAAGAAGGATGAAGAGCAATCGGGGGTAGAAAGAAAACCCGGGAGACAAAAAGCATGGACACTTGCTGGCTCCCTCTCTTCTCCCCTTCCTCGAGGCACCACCAGATCTGACATCCCACCCGAGCTCGCCTTCGCTGCCGCCGCGCCTCCCAGATCCCGATCTCCTCATGACTCCTCCCATCCGCTGACGCCACCACCACCGCCACCGCGATGGCGTCGCGCCCGCCCCTCCGCACCGCCTCCGTCTCCTCCTCCACCGACTCCCCCACCTCCGCTGGGCCCCCCCGATGGCGTCCCGCAGTCCATCACCGCGCTCCTCAACAACCCGCTCCCCTCCGCCGCTGCCTCCTCCTACTCCTGGCTGCCCTGGCCGCCCCCCAACATCGCTCTCCCCGAAGCAGCTCCCACGCCGCCATCGCACCCCTGCGAGGTCACCGGCGGTGACTTCGCGCCCTACCTTGCCGCAGTCTCCGACCCCTATGCTCGCTTCGCCGACATCCGCCTCCACGCCACCGCCGAGCTAGCCGCCTCCTCGGACGCCGAGGGCGCCCCTGCTGCCTCCTCCGGCCTTGCCGCCTGCCTCCGCGAGGTGCCCGCGCTCTTCTTCAAGGAGGACTTCGCGCTCGAGGACGGGCCCACGTTTTAGGCAGCCTGCCCGCTCGACGACGACGGGCTGCAGGAGTGCCTCGGACAGCATCTCAACATTGTGGAGGCGCACCTCGTGCGGGAGATCGCGCTGCAGTCTGAGTCCTTCTACGAGGAGCAGGGCCGACTGCGGGGGCTCGACGGCGAGATTGTTACGGCAGTAGGGAGGATTCGCGAGCTCAGGGAGGTGGTCCGGGTGCTCACGGGGGATCTTGTTGGGGGCAGCAAGGCTGGTGCAAGAGCTCAATGCCACACGTGGGAACCTTGTGGAACTGCAGCAGAAGCTTACTGTCATCCTCTACGTCAGCCAGGCGCTTGCTGCGCTCAAGTTGGTTAGTGCATTTTCCAGACAACATTTTCTTGCTGATGTATCTCGTTCGTGATTAGTAATGTAGCTAGCTGTCTGGAATGGCAGCAGTCATCTTATATTCGTGCATCCATTACAAATGTGAAATGGCAAATGTAGCTTGACATGGAATAAAATATGGTAACCCATTTGAGTGATATATGAGAAAAATGCAGAGACGAAGTGAACTGTTATTGATGGGATATTCAATTCCATTAGTTATTGTTGCTTATGGAAAAGTTATGATGGTTCTGTTTTGTGGGAGCTATAAGCCCATGATCTGGGGGTTGTTGAATTATCAATTCGAAGGGGCCTAAACGAGTACATGTCAAGGCTATTTGCATGGCCACTTTGGAGCACTGTAAAATAGTGACTGACACATGGGATTCCTGACACAACTGTAGACAATGGCATTAGCTCTTGCTAGTGAACTGAACATCATCATTCTCATCAATGTCAGCCAGATCACCTGTATAGAATATGAGATGTCATATATATTTTCTAAATTGGCAGTCCCTGCATTCCTGGTCATAGTTTAGAGTTTAGACTTGGGGTGACAGCAAGGAAAGTTGTACCAAATCTTGCAACTACTGCAACATACCTATCTTAATTTTTCAATTTTTGGTAGTTTTTTCTCTGCTTTCATTCATTTATCTTTTTGAACATTGCAGCTTGTTGTAGCAGCAGATTGTGCTGGTGCCCTTGATGTCATCGATGATTTGCAAAATTTACTAGTAAGTTACTGAACTTGTTTAGCTTCATCTAATACAATGCAGTGTTGATACATCAACTAGATATCCAGTGCGACCATGAATCAAACTTACTAGATTATTTAAATTTCCATATGCCTACCAGTACTTAGTTTTTTTACTCCAGCTATTTTAGAAATATGCTGCATAGGCCACTTATATACTATGACAATACGTAAACATTTCATGTTGTCAATCAGGATACTGATGAACTTGCTGGGCTTTACTGCTTTCGCCATATTCGAGATCAGCTGGGAACGTCACTAGATTTAGTGAACAGGTTTGTTTTGCTGAAGTATCTTATATTCAAACACCCAACATGATGCACATTTTTAACATAGAGACTAGATCAATAGACCTTTAGATTGCATGAATATTTGCAGTCTACTCCTGAAATGGAAACATATGTGTTTGTGTGCTTTGAGCCTTCAACATACATTATGAATTCTGCTTCAGAAGTTATGAATAATCTCTAAGCTACGAATAAACAGACTTGTTTTAGAAAGAGCCAAGAAGTGTTTCTCTTTTTGCGTTTTATCCCAACGTGAACAAATGGATTTCATCCTTTCCTACTGCTTTGATTTATTTGAGTGAGCTTTTATATGTTGGACCATTAAATAAACCTAGCATTGTTAATATTGTCAGTTCACTGCTGTTTAACTTGGTAATATTCATCCTTGTAGCATTCTTTCAGCAGAACTTGTGCATGCTGCTGTTCCCGATGGAAAAGCTGTAGATGCTATGATTTTATCAATTGTGAAAAGAAAGGCTTCCAGCCCATTGAATGGGACAGAACATGAGATTTGTGCAATTTGAATCTTGCCGTTGTATATAGTTTTGATTCGCCTATAGCTGCCTGATTTTACTGGAATGCAGATGTATTGATATCTTTGTATTTGCCACACTAATATGTACCGATATGTAATTATGTAGTCTGTACATAGACTGTTTTACACTTTGGTTGAAATCTATTTAAGTTTGATGCTAATATATTTGTTATTTAGGTCAAGAAAAGTGTTGCTGCATTTGGTTATTTTATACAAGAGATTCATATTGTTGTCTTTTATATTTTTTGATTCGTGTTGTAGCATGTATCTACTCTTGTCCTGTGATGTATGTAAAAAACGAAACTGGATTAACCAAAATTGAATGAAAGGCAACAATGATGCTGCCAAATTAGAAACTGGGTGAACAAAAATTTATTTTTTTCTTGCAAGTACTTTTGATCTTCCAAATTTGCAGTGAACTCTAAATAATGTTTTTTAATTAAAAATAATGGTCTGGATTGCTTCATCACTTCACTATTATATGCTTTAAATTGGTAACGTTGCGTTTAATCTTTCGCACTATTTAAGTAATAGATTTGTTCTCTTTTTTCAACGTTTACCATCTTACTGCAGGGTAACATAGATGAGGAAGGAAGTTTTACTATCAGAGATCGTCTCCTCCCCCTCATTATTTGCCTGCTGAGAACGGTTAGTTCTGCATTATCTTTATCTTAAACTAAATAACCTTCTGTCATCAGCTGGTCTTGGCTGCACTTGCAAATGAATTCTTGTCTAGTGTTTTTATAATACTTCAATGCTCCTTTCCTTGTTAAGTGGCATATTGCTACTTTTTTAGAATTTGCTCTGTTTACAGAATTTCCTTTCCTTATCTTTTTTCCAAAAGCTAACAACATATTGTTTGACAAAAGAATATCTATTCTACGATTAGGAAAGTTATGCCAATACTTTTGTAAGTTACATTATAGAAGCAGTTGCAATCAGGTTTTAACTGCTCATTCCAGTTAAAAGTAAGATGCTGATTGAGAAAAAAGTATGAGTGTTGTGGAAATTATTTAGGAAGTAAATTATTAAAATCTGTTAATTTGGAGAAACTTCTGTATCGATTTAGAGATTCAGTTGGAGGTTTGGTGTGAACAAAGTGGGTGTTGATACACCTCCATTTGGTTCAATACTTCAAAACCTAACAAGGTGGGTTGTAGGCTCACAATACCGGCAGGGAAAAGACCGCCCTCACAGCATTACTGAGAAGGAACACCCTGTAGGGCTGCATTGTAACCTGGGCCGGCCACGGCCCAATGGTCTGGCGACCAATGCAACTATTTTTGGATTGTCGGCGAGTTTTTTTTTGTGCCACCAGGATTTGAACCCTGGCCGATATCTACCTAAATTGGGGAGCTTACCGCAACACTGCAAGAGTGGTGGTGTTACAGCACAACATGAAAATTTCACACTTTGCCAATCAATGTTGGAAATGATTCATTGACAGCTAGAGCCTAGTGAAGAACACGTTTAGCATGCAAGAAGTGTGGTCGCAAACCAAACACTTACCACAACTGTTGAGATTTTCTTGCCCGACTGCGGTGACAAACGGAACATGCCTTATTTGTTATTTGTAACTTGTGAGAGACTAAAGTCCTACCATGTAAAATGTAAATAGGAGTCGTCCCAATAATACACCCACTAAAAGAATACTTGGATAGAAAGTGGAACTTAATAGTTTATGTTTTGCATTATGTCAATATTGTAATTAGCAGAAAATAATTATTGGCTTATTGCATGGCTACCCCTCCTTTTAGTGTTACTGTAGTTTACATCACTGAATGTGATTTATCATGCAAGCCACATGAATTTTTTCCCTGGCTAAGTGGCTAGCTTTAGAGCGTTGCAATGCGTATTAAATTTACTTGCTAAACCTTGAATCTAACTGCTGCTAACGTATGTCAAGGTAGACCTACTGCTAAATCTGTGAGAGCTGTTATCAAGGCCACGAAGACTGCTATAGTCAATATTTATGTAGAAAGGACATGATTTTTTTGTATTTTTAGGACAAACTTCCTGCGTTTCTCAGAATCTACCGGGATACACTTATTATTGTTATGAAAGCTTCAATCAAGGCCACAGTTGCAGAGTTGCTTCCAGTTTTAACTGCCAGACCAATAGATTCTGATTCAGTAACTGGAGACAGGGCTGCTGATGCTGACGGTATTATTTCCCACCCATTCACTATCTCTTTTCAGAGTTCTATTTCTTATGTCAAAACTTTCCTATCCTTTTGACATTAACATTTAACTGCAACTGGAGGCCAGTCCTTAGCAAATAAGTTGCGAAGTCTGTCATCTGAAGGGTTTGTTCAACTTTTGTCCGCCATTTTTAGGTTAGTACAACTAAAATAATCCATAACAAGAATTCCATTTTCATATTTTTGGGAAGAAGATCTTGGGCAAAATTTAGTTTTATTGACTTTACCATCTTCTTGTGGCCAGTTGTAAAATCTACTTGTAGCCTTACACTGTTTTTAGCATTTATCAATGCTTATTTGGTTCCTGAAAACAATCTATTTTGGCCTCTATGCCTGATGTACTGATTATTTAATTTGCTTTTATGAAATGTGAGCAATTTGTTCTAGACAGTTATTATATTCTTATATAATGAAGGGGGAAGGGAAGGAGTGGGGGCATATCCAGTGCAAACGTCCTGCTATGAGAAAATATATAAATAATTATGGGATAACATCTTTATAATTTCAGGTACATTTACAGCAAGCAGCTGAAGTGAAAAGAATAGTTGAGTGGATCATAGGGAACCTTAAGTGTTGATGCTAGCAATCCTACAGCACAACATGGTGGTTCAGTTGTTTATGCTATTTCCCAAGAGAATGGCTACAATGTTTCTTCACGGATCTCTAGTACTCTTACACGGAGTACTTCCAAAGTCCCATTTGTCCAAGGAAAAGCAAATAATTTGTCCATCATAAATTCAATAAAGAATGTCCGATAAGTTTTTCTTATTTTGCAATGTGCCCTCTTATCTATTCCATACAAAGATGCAAACTAAGTTTATTTCTGGTGTCATGGTACGCATGTGGTCATTTCTCATAATATAATAGCACATAGAGTCACTGTCAAGCTTTTGCTCATTGTATATGCGAACTATTTATATCATACCATACAAAAGAAGGTGCATGACCATTTACATTGGTACAGGGCTGATGTATTGAGAGAAAACACTGAAGCAGTTTTCGCTGCATGTGATGCTGCTCATGGGCGCTGGGCTAAGCTCCTAGATGTCCGTGCTGCTCTACATCCCAGATTAAGGCTTCAGGAATTCTTGATCATCTACAATATCACAGAAGAATTTATAGCTGCTACTGAAAAGGTTATTTCTTTTTCCTGTTTGAAATATAATGCACCCATGCAAATATAATGCATAACATAAAGGAGAAAAAGTAACTAGGAAAAAATCATTACTTGTAGTTTATCACTCGCCATGGTTAGCCGATGGCCAGATGATGCTCATCACTTCGTAGCGGTTAAGTTCGGTAGCATTTAACTTATCCTTCTTCTTGCGTAGATTCTCGTAGTTTTTCTTCAAGTTCCGTATTTTGCTTCTAATTCTTTCCTTATCAACATATTTTCGCGGAAGGATAGATTGAAACAGGTCTACTAGTTCATTAGAACGTGGCAACCTATGGTTTTTCCCCCTATACTCGATAAGGACCTCCACAATCTTTTTCTCCACATCCTCTGGCCACTTTCTTACCCTACTACCTGAGTTTGTAGCTGCAGTGTACCTTGTGGAGGAGCAGGTAGTTGTGGTGTACCTTGTGGAGGAGGATCCTGTTGTGACGAGAGAGGATGATAGGGGCTGCGAGTTTGATAACCACGAAAACATGTGTGCACATGGATCACATCCTTGTGCAGCTTCAGCTATATGCTCTGCAATGAAGCCGCTTTGGAACATATAAAATAAAAAATGATTATTATTACAATACGGAAAAGTGATAAATACTTCTAAATGGCTTCTAAAGTTCATGATCAAATTTGAAAGGAACCTTGGTCTGACAACGTTATCATACACCTTGATAAGGTCCGACAACTCCCGTTTGCACTGAGGACAAACATCCATCTTCACAGTGGAGGGGAAGGTAGTGAGGGGAGAAGAAAAAAATAGGAGAGTAATGTTCAGAAATGTTGAGATACATTACCAGCTGCTTGCTTGGTGTGACGGAGGCTCCTTCTGGTGTGGTGGAGGCTGGAGGTGGAGGCTGGAGGAGACGCTTCGAGGGCGGCCGAAGCAAGGCTCGCGGTCAAGTAAATGGCCTTATCTACTGCAGGAGCGGTGGATGAACAGCAGGAGCGGTTAACTTGATCCACCACTACAGCTCGCGGGGGCTATAAAGAAAACCCCCTCGCACACACTCGTTGTAAACCGCAAGATTATTTCATGTGTGGAAAATGAAAATTTTTGGCATGGCTGTGTCTAATTCTGCGTATATGACAGTTGAAAATGCATAATTTATATTTGACACACATTCATATAGAGGATTAATAATAAGCAAATGTATGTCACAATCATAGTCCAATCCATAGTCAATAATACAATACCAAATCCATAATACAAGCTCTAGTTCAAATTATTATACAATACCAAGTCCATAATACACATTTTTATTACAAATAATACATGTCCAATATTAGAAGTGCACACAAATTGCTGCCTTAAAGACATGAACTGAAGAGACACAAATTGCTGCCTATCCTAGCTTCATTCCGGAAGTAATGTTGTATTTTTCTTACAGGGTTAGGGAAAAAACCCCTCACATCTACAATTTTTTTAAACCTACCCGGTTTAATGCATGTAAAATCTAGCACAGAAACGTGTGTGCTTTGTTCAAGACCTCAAGGACGTGCGTGCTTTGTTCAAGGCCTCAAGGGCGGATCGAGTAGGATTGCTTGGTTGATTAATGGAAAGAAGACAGATGTTGACCTCTGGGCGATGCAGAGAGGATGAGAGGGTTTGGAAACGTCGGCCCGGAGACAACTCGGTCCATACCGCTTGCTTCCGCTGTCTTTCTACTATACTCTGCACGTCCTGCTGCCGCAAGAGTTTTTGTCTCGTTCATGTATTATCTGCGTGTATAGAGTATACTATTACCTACTATCGTCTGCCTCTTCGCGGCGACAGAGCCGAGATGGCTTGTGGTACCAGGCCACGCTATGGCTATGGTCGGGCAACGGCATGCGAGACATGTGGCGGGCGTTCACTAGCTGCCTGAGGCGTGACCCGTGAGGCCCTCTGCATAGGGAGCACGACTGGAGAGGCATGCGCAACAGTGAACACGCATGTATACAAAGCAGCATTCATCAGTCTAGGCTTGCCATCAGACTTTACCCTTATCTCTAAATCTCAAGCAGGAGCACCTGCTGCGTGCAGCCTAGGCCGCCGGCGCGTGTGGGGGCAGCCCGTAGCCCTGCCTGCTCGTCGCATTCATGGTGCACACCAAGCGTCTGCGGCTGCAGTCTCTCCCTCTAGTGCACGGTAAAACAAGCGCCGCGCCTAGTCCTGGACTAGGCAGCATCCTCTGCAGTTGCTGCGACGAGTCCTGTCATGCGCGCCTCTGCTGCTACTGCGACCGGGGGAGGGGCGGACCGTCGTGACTCTTCGTCAAAGCTGTGCAGACCGTCCGCTGCTCAACCTTAGGCTATCTCCAACCATTCTCCCCATCCAACTTTCCTTATATATACTTTTTACTATATTTTACTACCTCACTCCAAAAGATTCCTCCCCCTATAAATCATCATCTCCAACCATTCCCCCCAAATTCATTCCCCCTATACACTGTACCTCATTCATTAACTATCTATTTATCATTTTTAAATTTTAAAAAAATTATACTGTATTTATACTACCATAATACATATTATTATTATGTTACGGAATTCAAATAAATTTTTTATCATAAACAAATAGCGTGATTAGCGTATAGGGGGAGTTGTAATCTCCCTCCATATATGGGGGGAGATTCAACTCCCCCTCTGTATGAAGGGAGCTTTAGGATGGCTCCCTATAAAGCTCCCCCTTAAAACAAGTTTGATGCGAGTAGTCTTTAGTGCTTTTATTTGACACTCTAAGACAGTAAAGTAAGGCTGCGTTTAGTTTGGGACGTCAACTTGCAAATTCCCACTGTAGTTGCAAAAAGTCCCTGTTCATCAACAGTGCGCGAAAGTTGTAGGCGCTAAATTGTTGCTGGGGCGTTTAGTTCGGCTCAACTACTTGCCAACAGAACACTGTAGCATGTATGTGTGCTGGTTGGAGAAACACGGTGAAAGTAGTGAACAGCAGTGTGAACGCGGTAAAAGGTTGATGAATAGTAGTGTGAACACGGTAAACGGTTGATGAATAGTGCAATACAGTTAAAAGCTGCGAGAGTATAGCGTTAGACTAAGACTAGTGGAAAAAGCAAAACTATTTTACCCGTCCTCGTTTTCCGCAATTTATACTAACTCCCCTCACATATACATATACCCGCTGTCAAATCGGACTTCTAAAATAGCTATACCGGTCCATTTACCCGTTCCACTGATCTTGGTCTTACGCAGTGGCGCGTCTGTACCGTTCATCATTGTTCACGACTGCTGTAGCGCCAACTAGTTTGCGAGGCGTTTAGATTGGCGTTGCACTGTGGATCAAATAGTTTCGAGCTACAATGGGAAATCGCGCGAGCTAAACACGGCCTGAATGGCTCCAGGGCAGTGTGTTCACGCCACACATCTACCATGCGCGCAGTCCGTGAGCTTTGAAGCTACTGGTGTAGTGGTAGATCTTAATTTCAAGGGGATTTGCAAGTTTGTATTGTCCAAAGAAGCTATTAATTTCTTGTTTTTTTGACTTGCCACTTTAATTATGACGATGTTGGCTCATATATATACTAGCTAGTACTTTCTTTTTATCACAACAAATGTTTTTGAGGGCATGTAATGTGTATTTTATTGTTATTCACAGTGCTATAAACTAATGCATATCTGTTGCTAGCTCAATGCATGTCTCTACTTTTTGCAAGCTTGTCTTTCTATCTGTCACCTCCCCCTACACTCCTTTTTCTTGTAGCAGGGCTAGCTCTGAGATGTCATGTCTCGCCATCTCCCCAAACCAAGAATCTTCCTGCCATGGAAAGCACTGTAGCGAGGAGGAGAGAGAACGGAGACAGAAGATATCTGTTTGCTCCTGCGCAACGCACAAGGGCAGTTTGACGCCGCTCCGGGCCCCGGGCGGACCGAGGCCCCCGTCTTCCTCCCCCCACTCCCTTGAGGTATAAAAGGGCACTGGGACGTCCATCGGAGGGATAGGACAGGGATTCCCCATCAAACTTTCCATCTTCACATAACACACCATTGTCGGGGCGCGTCCCTCGGGAGCCATTTACTTGACCGCGAGCCTTGCTTCGGCCGCCCTCGAAGCGTCTCTTCCAGCCTCCACCTCCAGCCTCCACCACACCGGAAGGAGCCTCCGTCACACCAAGCAAGTAGCTGGTAATGTATCTCAACATTTCTGAACATTACTCTCCTCCTATTTTTTCCTTCTCCCCTCACTACCTTCCCCTCCACTGTGAAGATCGATGTTTGTCCTCAGTGCAAACGGGAGTTGTCGGACCTTATCAAGGTGTATGATAACGTTGTCAGACCAAGGTTCCTTTCAAATTTGATCATGAACTTTAGAAGCCATTTAGAAGTATTTGTCACTTTTCCGTATTGTAATAATAATCATTTTTTATTTTATATGTTCCAAAGCGGCTTCATTGCAGAGCATATAGCTGAAGCTGCACAAGGATGTGATCCATGTGCACACATGTTTTCGTGGTTATCAAACTCGCAGCCCCTATCATCCTCTCTCGTCACAACAGGATCCTCCTCCACAAGGTACACCACAACTACCTGCTCCTCCACAAGGTACACTGCAGCTACAAACTCAGGTAGTAGGGTAAGAAAGTGGCCAGAGGATGTGGAGAAAAAGATTGTGGAGGTCCTTATCGAGTATAGGGGGAAAAACCATAGGTTGCCACGTTCTAATGAACTAGTAGACCTGTTTCAATCTATCCTTCCGCGAAAATATGTTGATAAGGAAAGAATTAGAAGCAAAATACGGAACTTGAAGAAAAACTACGAGAATCTACGCAAGAAGAAGGATAAGTTAAATGCTACCGAACTTAACCGCTACGAAGTGATGAGCATCATCTGGCCATCGGCTAACCATGGCGAGTGATAAACTACAAGTAATGATTTTTTCCTAGTTACTTTTTCTCCTTTATGTTATGCATTATATTTGCATGGGTGCATTATATTTCAAACAGGAAAAAGAAATAACCTTTTCAGTAGCAGCTATAAATTCTTCTGTGATATTGTAGATGATCAAGAATTCCTGAAGCCTTAATCTGGGATGTAGAGCAGCACGGACACCTAGGAGCTTAGCCCAGCGCCCATGAGCAGCATCACATGCAGCGAAAACTGCTTCAGTGTTTTCTCTCAATACATCAGCCCTGTACCAATGTAAATGGTCATGCACCTTCTTTTGTATGGTATGATATAAATAGTTCGCATATACAATGAGCAAAAGCTTGACAGTGACTCTATGTGCTATTATATTATGAGAAATGACCACATGCGTACCATGACACCAGAAATAAACTTAGTTTGCATCTTTGTATGGAATAGATAAGAGGGCACATTGCAAAATAAGAAAAACTTATCGAACATTCTTTATTGAATTTATGATGGACAAATTATTTGCTTTTCCTTGGACAAATGGGACTTTGGAAGTACTCCGTGTAAGAGTACTAGAGATCCGTGAAGAAACATTGTAGCCATTCTCTTGGGAAATAGCATAAACAACTGAACCACCATGTTGTGCTGTAGGATTGCTAGCATCAACACTTAAGGTTCCATCAAGGTTCCCCATGATCCACTCAACTATTCTTTTCACTTCGAAATTAACAGATTTCAATAATTTACTTCCTAAATAATTTTCACAACATTCATACTTTTTTCTCAATCAGCACCATACTTTTAACTGTAATGAGCAGTTAAAACCTGATTGCAACTGCTTCTATAATGTAACTTACAAAAGTATTGGCATAACTTTCCTAATCGTAGAATAGATATTCTTCTGTCAAACAATATGTTGTTAGCTTTTGGAAAAAAGATAAGGAAAGGAAATTCTGTAAACAGAGCAAATTCTAAAAAAGTAGCAATATGCCACTTAACAAGGAAAGGAGCATTGAAGTATTATAAAAACACTAGACAAGAATTCATTTGCAAGTGCAGCCAAAACCAGCTGATGATAGAAGGTTATTTAGTTTAAGATAAAGATAATGCAGAACTAACCGTTCTCAGCAGGCAAATAATGAGGGGGAGGAGACGATCTCTGAGAGTAAAACTTCCTTCCTCATCTATGTTACCCTGCAGTAAGATGGTAAACGTTGAAAAAAGAGAACAAAAGGTGCTGAAAATCTATTACTTAAATAGTGCGAAAGATTAAACACAACATTACCAATTTAAAGCATATAATAGTGAAGTGATGAAGCAATCCAGACCATTATTTTTAATTAAAAAACATTATTTAGAGTTCACTGCAAATTTGGAAGATCAAAAGTACTTGCAAGAAAAAAATAAATTTTTGTTCACCCAGTTTCTAATTTGGCAGCATCATTGTTGCCTTTCATTCAATTTTGGTTAATCCAGTTTCGTTTTTTTACATACATCACAGGAAAAGAGTAGATACATGCTACAACACGAATCAAAAAATATAAAAGACAACAATATGAATCTCTTGTATAAAATAACCAAATGCAGCAACACTTTTCTTGACCTAAATAACAAATATATTAGCATCAAACTTAAATAGATTTCAACCAAAGTGTAAAACAGTCTATGTACAGACTACATAATTACATATCCGTACATATTAGTGTGGCAAATACAAAGATATCAATACATCTGCATTCCAGTAAAATCAGGCAGCTATAGGCGAATCAAAACTATATACAACGGCAAGATTCAAATTGCACAAATCTCATGTTCTGTCCCATTCAATGGGCTGGAAGCCTTTCTTTCCACATTTGATAAAATCATAGCATCTATAGCTTTTCCATCGGGAACAGCAGCATGCACAAGTTCTGCTGAAAGAATGCTACAAGGATGAATATTACCAAGTTAAACAGCAGTGAACTGACAATATTAACAATGCTAGGTTTATTTAATGGTCCAACATATAAAAGCTCACTCAAATAAATCAAAGCAGTAGGAAAGGATGAAATCCATTTGTTCACGTTGGGATAAAACGCAAAAAGAGAAACACTTCTTGGCTCTTTCTAAAACAAGTCTGTTTATTCGTAGCTTAGAGATTATTCATAACTTCTGAAGCAGAATTCATAATGTATGTTGAAGGCTCAAAGCACACAAACACATATGTTTCCATTTCAGGAGTAGACTGCAAATATTCATGCAATCTAAAGGTCTATTGATCTAGTCTCTATGTTAAAAATGTGCATCATGTTGGGTGTTTGAATATAAGATACTTCAGCAAAACAAACCTGTTCACTGAATCTAGTGACGTTCCCAGCTGATCTCGAATATGGCGAAAGCAGTAAAGCCCAGCAAGTTCATCAGTATCCTGATTGACAACATGAAATGTTTACGTATTGTCATAGTATATAAGTGGCCTATGCAGCATATTTCTAAAATAGCTGGAGTAAAAAAACTAAGTACTGGTAGGCATATGGAAATTTAAATAATCTAGTAAGTTTGATTCATGGTCGCACTGGATATCTAGTTGATGTATCAACACTGCATTGTATTAGATGAAGCTAAACAAGTTCAGTAACTTACTAGTAAATTTTGCAAATCATCGATGACATCAAGGGCACCAGCACAATCTGCTGCTACAACAAGCTGCAATGTTCAAAAAGATAAATGAATGAAAGCAGAGAAAAAACTACCAAAAATTGAAAAATTAAGATAGGTCTGTTGCAGTAGTTGCAAGATTTGGTACAACTTTCCTTGCTGTCACCCCAAGTCTAAACTCTAAACTATGACCAGGAATGCAGGGACTGCCAATTCAGAAAATATATATGACATCTCATATTCTATACAGGTGATCTGGCTGACATTGATGAGAATGATGATGTTCAGTTCACTAGCAAGAGCTAATGCCATTGTCTACAGTTGTGTCAGGAATCCCATGTGTCAGTCACTATTTTACAGTGCTCCAAAGTGGCCATGCAAATAGCCTTGACATGTACTCGTTTAGGCCCCTTCGAATTGATAATTCAACAACCCCCAGATCATGGGCTTATAGCTCCCACAAAATAGAACCATCATAACTTTTCCATAAGCAACAATAACTAATGGAATTGAATATCCCCCCGGAGACGTGTTTTTCCGCGTCTCCTATGAGAAGGGTAATTGGAGACGCGTTTTTACAACCCGCGTCTCCAATGACCCCTCACATAGGAGACGCGAGTTATTAACCCGCGTCTCCAATAACCCTCACATAGGAGACACAGGTTGTTAACCCGCGTCTCCTATGACCCTCACATAGGAGACACGGGTTGTTAACCCGCGTCTCCTATGATGAATTAAAAAACAAAAAAAAATGGGTGACAAAATATACCCCCATATACATCACATATATATATGTTTTATCCATTCTTTACATCACAAATTCACATGCTTTATCCACTATATACATTACAAATGCAGGAACACTTGAGGCTACATCTATATAATTAATATCATCACACAGGAAATCATTTTTTGAAAAGATCACACAGAAAAATCATAGCATGCAATGTATTCACCATCCAATTGCAGCTACACCTACATATTATATACACTTGGGCCCAAACCAGTGAACACTTGAGGCTGATAGTAGTATCCACCAAAGAAATTGATAATTTGATACTTGATTGTGACAAGTTTCAGTCCCCAACCTTGCAGAGAAGAAAATGCACTGGATGAATCAGTTCACAAGAGGAATCACTTTACAAGAATAAAAAAATCTGGATTCTATAACCACCATGCACTAGACTGGTCACTACTACAGAATACATCATCGCCAACGCCCCATCACCGTCGGTTTGTTTCGAACCGGCGGTGATAGTCTATCACCGCCGGTTCCAAATGGACCCGGCGGTGATGCTCTCGTATTACGAACCGGCGGTGATGTGTTCTCCACCTATTTTTTTTCATTCTCCCCACCCTCTCTTTCTCTCCGGTCCTTAGATTTTTTCCTCCTCCCCCGCCGGACCTTATCCTCTCCCCACTGCTCCCTCCGAGCTCCTCTCCCGGTCTCCCCCTCCGAGCTCCTCTCCCCCGGCCTTCTCCCCTCTCCTCCCTCCCATCCCCATCTCCGGCCTCCCTCCCCTCCTCCTCCCCGCCAGTGCGGGCTGCGGCGGCGCGTAGCCGCGGGGCTTGGGCTGCGGATGCGCGGTGGCACGCGCTGCGTGACTGCCGGCGGGCATGGCCGCGGCGGCGCCTGTCTTGCCCCAACACATCGCCGGCCTTTCTCCCCTGCTTCCCTACCGGATCTGCGGCGGCAGTGGCTCGCGGCGTGCGTGCAGCGGCGGCGGGAGCGGCAAGCTCGCGGCGAGTGCGGTGGCGTCGGGGGCGACGAGATCCGGCGCGGTGCCGTACGAATCGAACTTCGTGAGGTGCGGTGCCCGTCCCCTCTCCTCCTCACGTTTTACAACTGCCCCTAACCTCGCCTCCCCTCTCTTCCCCCCGCAGGTAGGGACTGGCCGCAGCCGCCCTGGCCTTGCCCGCGGCGCTGCGACGGCGGCAGTAGCAGCGCGGGGAGCGGCAGCGGCACGGCGCTGCGACGGCGGCTGCACCAGCGCGGCGGCAGCGGCGGCACTGCGACGGCGGCTGCAGCAGCGCTGGCGAGCGTCGGCTGCAACAGCTCGGCGAGCGTCGGCTGCAGCGGCGGAGTGGCGAGCGGCACGGCGAGCATCAATGCAGCAGCGCAGCCTGTTTTTTTTTTGTTCCTAACGGGCAACACCGCCGGGTCTCAAACCGGCGGTGATGGTTCGGACTGTCACCGTCTGGTCTGAAACCGGCGGTGATGGCCCTGTCCATCACCAACGAGTTAAATCCAACACCCCCCAAAACCGGCGGTGATAGCTATTTTGAACCGGCGGTGATGGGGGCGCTGGAGTAGTGGGTGTGCACAGGAGATAAACTCTGAATGCAATTAATGTCTGTTTTTCAACTAATGAATGAAATGGTCTGCAACAATGGAGGCTGGTACTTGGTTTGAATCAAATGAGTAGTGACTAGGTGACCATATTAATGCATATTAGTGTAAGTGACTGCTGGGCTGCAGAACTTTGATTATCTGCCATATTGATTATATTACTTTAAGTACAGTCTAAAACATCAAAAAAATTTACAATCAAAGGTACCAACTTGGATTTTCTTATACATTTGCTCATCATATTGCTGCTGGTTCTTGATTATACATTTTCTTATACATGTCATCTTGTATGATAACCATTTAGAATCACAGTGCCCCCATCAAGAGATGTTTCAGTAAATCGAGCTATAAATTAAAATAATCAAGCTAGTTAACTACACAATGATATGTTGACTAGTTGTAACATACAAGTATGCAAAAGATCTGAGATGAAAATTGTACCAGGAATAAGCAAGCCGGTTGTTGTAACATACTCTACCCAAGGCATGAGCATTGACGCAGGCAACTGTAGCAAGTAGCAATTATCGATCTGAGACCTTTGGAAATTAAAGCTGAGCTCAAATAAAGCAATTGTAGCAGGACAGAATATTTACAGAGAGATCAGCACTAGCACTCTAGCAGTACAAGGAATTCAAGAAGAAGGTTCTGATGAGTGCTCCTTAACTATTACTCAAGTTAATCCCCGCGGAACTCTGAAAATTAAAGCTGAGCTCAAATAAAGCAATTGTAGCAGGACAGAATATTTACAGAGAGATCAGCACTAGCACTCTTAGTAGTACAAAGAATTCAAGAAGAAGGTTCTGATGAGTGCTCCTTAACTATTACTCAAGTTAATCCCTGCGTGATCCCTGAACTGAACATCACAATCACTCAATGAGGATGAATAGGCCATATTCCATAAGCTGAGACAAGGAATAACACATACGACAGATCAAACAAGCAATAATGACGGGATGAAAGAATTACTGATTACTAGTTTTTGTCTTTCAAAGTACTTATACTACTAGTTATAAACATGTACTGTGAAAGAAAAGAAGAATCTCGGAGACATTGCAAAAGTGTAGGCACCATAGCCACGACAATTAACAATAATGTAAAGAAGAAATTATTGAATACCTTCTTATTCTTATTGTAATCATCTTTCCAATTACCAGCTGCGTAATGTAAAGAAGAAATTATTCCAATACCTTCTTATTCTTATTCTTAACAATAATGTAAAGAAGAAATTATTGAATACCTCTGCGTAACCAATTGTGCTTTCTCACTTGTTGTTTTGATATGCCATTTTCTGTCCTTCTTCTTGTTCGACAATCTGCACAGAGGTGAGATAAATTGGAAGCATAAAAAAGGAAAAAATGATGCCATCCAAGAGTTAAACAGAGGACAGGAGGAGCAGAGGAAAGAGGAGAAGAGGTAGGGAGCAGAGAAGAGGAGAGAGGATCGGAGAGCAGCACGAGGACTGACCTTTGGCCTGGCCGGTGGCCGGCGGGAGCAGACACCGGGGCAGGAGAGGAGCGCTCGGCGGGGAGGGGAGTGCCCGGCCGGGAGGGGATGGAAGCGCCTGGCGGGGCGGGGAGACCAGCGGGGAGGAGCTGTGGCACCCATGGCAGGTAGTGCCACAGCTGCCGCAGCAAGACGGCCAGCCGAGGCCCTGGCATCGCCCTGGCGCGAGCACGAGCGTGGGCATGGGCGAAGTCACGCCAGCGAGACTTGCGGATCCGGGAGCGGGCGAAGGGGGTTCGTGCTTGTGGCGCCAACGAGGCCGCAGCGAGCTATGAGGAGGGCGACCCGGGAGGTCTTGGGGGCGGGCGAAGGGGATTCGTACCTGTGGCACCGGCGAGGCCGCAGCGGTGGGGGGGGGGGGGGGGGGGGGGGGGGGGTCGTGCGTGTGGGGAGCGAGCCCTGGAGCAGCGCACAATGGCGTCGCCCTGGAGCAAAACCCTAGCCCGGTCGTCGGGGAGGAGATGGTGCGAGAGCTGGCGGCGCTGAGGGAGGGGATGAAAGGGCGGGGCAGCGCACGGCAGTTTTGGGCCACGTGAGGATCCCATCTCCGGCGCCGGCGCCGCCAAGGATAACGCCACCACGGTGAGGAGGAGCGGCTGATGCGGGGCCGTTTAGTTCCCAAAAATTTTCACCCAAAAATTTTCACCTTCCCTTTAAACACATGTATCAAGTACTAAATGTAATTAAATAATAAAACTAATTACACAGTTTGGATGTACATGACGAGACGAATCTTTTAAGCCTAATTAGTGCATGATTAGCCATAAGTGCTACAGTAACCAACATGTGCTAATGACGCAGTCAAAGGCCTCAAAAGATTCGTCTTGCGGTTTCCAAGTGAGTTCTGAAATTAGTTTTTAAATTAGTGTTCGAAAAGCCCTCCCGACATCTGGTCAAACATTGATGGGACACCCAAAAATTTTCGTTTTTGGGAACTAAACGCACCCAGAGAATGAGAGGAGAGAGGACGGGGGTGGAGGAGCTGACCCGGATGCGTGCGCAACGCGAGAAATTAAATGCAGTTGATATAATGTTCGGGTCCGGGCATCTCTGCCATGGGAGCCGCGTTTTTTTACCCGCGTCTGCTACAAGACATCATATTTTTGGAGACGTGGTTTCTAAACCTGCGTCTCCAATGTGAGTATATAGGAGACACTTTTCTAAAACCGCGTCTCCTATATTACGGGAGACGTTGGTCAAAGGCCTCAAAAGATTCATCTTACGGTTTCCAAGTGAGTTCTAAAATTAGTTTTTAAATTAGTGTTCGAAAAGCCCTCCCGACATCTGGTCAAACATTGATGAGACACCCAAAAATTTTCATTTTTGGGAACTAAACGCACCAGAGAATGAGAGGAGAGAGGACGGGGGGTGGAGGAGCTGACCCGGATGCGTGCGCAACGCGAGAAATTAAATGCAGGTTGATATAATGTTCGGGTCCGGGCATCTCTGCCCATGGGAGCCGCGTTTTTCTACCCGCGTCTGCTACAAGACATCATATTTTTGGAGACGTGGTTTCTAAACCTGCGTTCTCCAATGTGAGTATATAGGAGACACTTTTCTAAAACCGCGTCTCCTATATTACGGGAGACGTTGTCAAAGGCTCTCAAAAGATTACTCTTACGGTTTTTCCAAGTGAGTTCTGAAATTAGTTTTTTAAATTAGTGTTCGAAAAGCCCTCCCGACATCTGGTCAAACATTGATGGGACACCCAAAAATTTTCATTTTTGGAACTAAACACACCCAGAGAATGAGAGGAGAGAGGACGGGGGGTGGAGGAGCTGACCCGGATGCGTGCGCAACGCGAGAAATTAAATGCAGTTGATATAATGTTCGGGTCCGGGCATCTCTGCCATGGGAGCCGCGTTTTTTTTACCCGCGTCTGCTACAAGACATCATATTTTTGGAGACGTGGTTTCTAAACCTGCGTCTCCAATGTGAGTATATAGGAGACACTTTTCTAAAACCGCGTCTCCTATTATGAGAAACATAGGAGACGCGCTTTTTTAACCCGCGTCTCCTATATTACGGGAGACGTTATTTGTATATCTGCGTCTCCTATGTGGGTACATAGGAGACACGGGTTATTCTTTGGTGTTGAGAGTGTACTTATAGGAGACGCGATTTATCAACACGCGTCTCCTATCTATGATAGGAGACACGGTTCAATTCCGCGTCTCCTATAAGTGTCTTCTTTGCTGATTTCTTATATAGTGATATGATGCGGTGGGCCAACAAAAAAAATTAAGCAGGCCAGAGTATCGATCGACGGGCCGCCATGAATACGATACTGATACTCTCTGTATGTGTTGACACTGCATTGATGAAGTGACAGCGGATGGTGGTATATATTTGTCGTGGTGTGCAAACCCACCGCCGGGTGGCGTTGTGCACCCGTCTAAACCCAGAGGGCGAGTACTCGGGGGTTAGCTAGGATTAGTCCAATCTCGATGGAAGAACACGATGAACACAACAGGTTTAGAGTGGTTCGGGCCACCGGAGCGTAATACCCTACGTCCACTATGTGATGTATTGCTTGCGCTCTCAAGAGGTTGAGAACAGGATGGTTCGGAGTGGAACCGAGCTTGTGTTGTGTCTGGCCTGGTCTCGAGAGAGTCTAGAGAGTCTGCGAGCGCCTCCCTTTTATATCTCAAGGGAGGCGCGTACATGGCCGTTGGGTCCCCGACAGGTGGGGCCAATGATGTAGTATAAAATGACATACTGTACAGACATTATGGCATTGCAGGCGACAGAGATCTTATTTCTGGATTTCCTTACTCTGCCTGTGGGAATCTTCCGTCCGGCATAGCCATGCCCTGTCTTGTCCAAACGGCGCCAGGGTGTAGCTTGCGGCGTTGCCTGCAGCGTAGCTAAACGGGCCGTGTAGCTTGCGGAGTAGGCGGTATGATGAAAACCTGCCGTGCTGTCGTATCCATTTAATGCGGCAGACGGGCTCTACGCGGATGCGGCGCATGCGGCTGCACTGTGTACCTCGGTAATATGCGGTCTACAGTGAGGCCTGACAAAGGCTGCCCCGCGTGCCGCGGCGGCAGAGCACGCCTCAACCACCCGCATTGAATGCGGTGGGTGGGCGAGTCTTCCAGCGGAAGACTCGCGCCCGCGCCTGCGCCTGTGGGACACGTGGCGCCCCCGGACCCCGCCCCGGCGGTATAATGGTTCTACGCGCGTGGGAGGTCCGGACGGACGCGGGGAGGTCCCGGACCCCTATGGGGGGTCCGAGCCCTCGGCTATTGGCGCGGAGCTTCCCCTTCCTCAGGGACACGTGGCGCCACCGGACCCGTCCCATAGCGGGGAGCGGGTCCGGGGCCGTTGGCCCGGTGAGGTAAGAGCCTGACCCACGGGGCCCGGCTGCTCCGCCCCTTATGGCGTAGTTACGGATGACTATACGAGTCCTGCCTTGCTGCAGTAGGAGTGGGTATCCCTGCTACAGGGTACCGACAGTGGCCCCCGGGCCCATCTCGGGAGAGGTGACGAACCCGCAGGTGGGGCCACTACTGTGATTTGGCTCTGCATAACTTGAAGCCTCTAGTGTTAGACTATGTATACTGCAGGAGTCTTGTCCGGCTTTGACCATCCATTGAGTTTTTCACTGCCTCATCACATCGCAACGGCTTACTGACTCGTGGCCCCCACGCACAGTGGCACACCTAGTCACGCGAGCGACGCTCGGCATTGTTGCGGCCGGGGTAAATGGAATTTATACCACCAGCGCAGTTCCCGAAAAGCCTGGTCATGCCAGCGCTTTATGCGCGCACGTCAGCTCAGCTTCCGCCTCGCTTCGCGCGCGGGTGACGGTTCAGATCCCGCCTTTTCACACCTTTGTTTGTTATCCGCCCTCCCTGACAGGCGGGCCTGGGCCCCCTTGTCATGGACTGGGCGGCTAACACCAGGTGTGAGCGTCGCTTGGCTTCTAGCGATGGTTCCGGGGCGCGCCGGATGGGTCAGGCTTCATAAAGGGCCGAACCGCATACTGCAGTTACTTTTCCGCATTCGCCTTCTTCCTTCCAAACCTTTGCGCCCCTTTGCCTTCGAGCCTCCTCGCCCCTTGCTCTTCTGCGCAGATTGCTCCACACCTCCATAGCAAGATGGCGTCCCTCGCTCGTCCCCGTCGTTTAGGAACTGAGCACGGTGCGTCGCCTGCTTGGGTGGAGTCCACAGGAGACTGCCTGGGGGATTCGAGCAGGCTCGGTTCCCCTTTGCGATCTGCGCGCCGGGGAATTTGTGCTGTTCATTTCGCACATTTCCACCGACCTGGGGCTGCCGATTTCTTCGTTCTTCCTGCTGCTGCTGGAGGATTTCGGCCTCCAGCTCCAGCATCTCACGCCCACTCCATCCTCCTGATGTCAATCTTCATCCACCTATGTGAGATGTTCGCGGGGGTGCGGCCCTGCATCATCCTCTTCCGCCACTTCTTCGTCCTGGTGAAGTCCGGGAAGGGCAAGGATGAAGTGGGGGAGTACTACTTCCAGACGAGGAGCGACTTGCGGACGCCCTACATCCCTGGGCTCACTGGTGGGAAGTGGGAGGATTGGCGCAAGGAGTGGGTAATCACCACCATCGAAGCCAACGAGCGCCTCGTCATGCCGACCGGGGGACCCGCCTCCGACCGCCAGTCCTGGAAGGCCAAGCCGTCCCTGCTGTCGGAGTTCGACTCCGTGCTGAGCAAGATCAGGGTGCTGGCGGAGAGCGGCCTCACCTCGCTGCACGTGCTCGGGGACTTCCTGAAGCGCCGGATCACCCCTCTGAAGCAGCGGCCGCGTTCTGCCTGGAACTTCACCGGGCCCCAAGATTGCAGCAGGACCCACCGCGGGGAGGACAGCGATCTGACCCAGGAAGCCCTGGAGGTCCTAGTGCGGGCAGTGACGGGGGAGATCTTCATCCCGGAGCACCTGATCCTTCCTCAGGGTGTCGTTCCTCTCTGCAAGGACTCACGCCTAAGGACTGCGGTGCTAGCCACTCTGCCCTGAAACCTCTTCGGTCCAAAGGATTCGAAGATTGAAGAAACCGTGAAGAAACCAAGTCAAACACAATCAAGACAGAGATATTTTAGTATCACCGGTTGAACCGACGCTAAGAAAATTACATACGTCGGTGCATTGACTTGGAGCCCGTCTGGAAGTTTTGGTAACACCGGTTGAATTGACGTTAGGCTTTTTGAATACGTCAGTGCATTGGACACAGCAGCTGAGGCAAAATCTATACACCGGTTAAACCGACACTAGTTATTGGTAAACGTCGGTGCAGTTGTCCAGAGAGTTAGTTTTTCAGCAACTACACTCACCGGTTAAACCGACGCTGCATCGGTTGAATACGTCGGTTGATTGGAATAGCCGTTGAAGTATAACGGCTAGTTGGAAAATGCACTCACCGGTTAAACCGGTGATGACAAAAATGGGAGCATCGGTTTAACCGGTGATAGCACTTTTTGTCAGCCTTTTTCCAACGGCTAGTTTGGGGTGTGTGGGTTATATATATGCCACCCCACGGCTCATTTGAGAGTGCTGGAGACCAAGGAAGTATACAAGATCCAAAGATCATCTCCAACCACCTAAAAGCTTCATTGTACATCATATAGGCTTAAGCACACTTGTGAGAGTGCTTAGTGCTTGTAATAGGGTTTAGTTCTTGCGAGAGCTCCCTTTAGAGAAGTCTTGCTGCGGCAAGCAATCCTTGTGATCCGTCGTGTGACCCTCCGACTTGGTGTGGAGTGGCAACGACACTTTGTGCGGGGGAAGAGGAGACCCCCTCCTTGGTGGAGAAGCTCCGTAGTGGATTTCGGCCGGGTGACCGAGAGAGACGGTGGCGGTGCACAAGACTCGGTGTCTTGTGGGCACTTGCCTTTGCTTGCCGGCATCGCCTTGGTGGCGTAGTGCAAGACGGTGATCGAAAGAGCCTCGGTGTCCCGTGGACGTAGGCGTTTGTGCCGAACCACGTTACATGACCGTGTCTACTCGGGAGTTTGCATCCCTCTTGCACTTACCTCTTTACTTACCGTATTACGTTTCCGCATTTACTCTATCTTGCGTACCTTTACTTTCCTAGTTGGTTTGATTAGGATTGGCTAGGTTGCAAGTCTTTTAGGGGTAAGTAGAGAGTAGCATAGATAAACCTTAGTCATAACTAGCATGTGTAGGACGTGTTAGGTTTATCTTATGCAAATAGATTGAGCCCTAGGTTAAAAAGCGATTAGCGACCCTATTCACCCCCTCCCCCTCTAGGGTCGGACACCCCGGTGATCCTTACAGGAAGCCAACCCTTGAGCTAGAACGAGGTCTGGGCCCCTAATTACCCAGCTCCAGGTACTAGAGCACTTGTTACAGGGTGGTGGAGCGTGTAGGCTTTGGGTACGGAACCGGCTAAGCGGCTACACAGGACTTCGGACCACCCCAGGAAACAAGCACCCCCTCTCCAGAGCAGGTCCCTAGGGGTCCATACCCCTCTCCCAGCAGCAAGGGGGTCCGGACCTGTATGGTAATCGGGCAACTCAATACAGATCTGTCTAAGTGTTGGAAGTCCGACATGAGTGGAAGTCCGCGGGGGGGGGGGGGGGGGTTAGAGGGGCAAAAGCTCGAGAATCGAGATGCGAAATAAAATTTTGACACAAAGACAGAACTGGGAGCAAATCTTTCCTTTGCAACTTGATATACATGGCTTGCGCGATGGATGCCAGAGGCCGGGTTTATGAGGGCGGACCTCTACCGCTCTGGGCCGCGCATTAATGCTAGCCGATGGTGCGATGGATGCCAGAGGCCGGGTTTACGAGGATGGACCCCCACCGCTCTGGACCGCACGCTAATTCTATCTTATTACAAAGGAAAAATTCATTTTCCTGCTCTGTCTAAGTGTAAAACTTACGCAGATGCTCTATGTTCCATGGGTTGGGTAGCGGCACCCCTTCTTCTGTGGCAAGGCGAACGCATCCGGGCCGGCATACTTCTGTAACATTGAAGGGACCCTCCCAGCTGGGGGAGAGTTTGTGGAGCCCTGCTCGGTTCAGAATCTGCCTTAGGACGAGGTCGCCAGCCCGGAGCTCCCTACTATGCACGAACCGTTGATGATAGCTGTGGCAGTACCGCCCTAATTAATCCGGCTCAAGTGCGCTAACCATCATCTTAAAGAGAATCCCGGCTAACACGCACTTCAAACGGAGTAATTCGGCAGTGCTGTCGGGTAAAGTCCCGAGGAATCCACCTTAGCGTCGATCGAACCCAAAGCTTACATGCAACCCACACGAAGGTGAGTCCAGAGAGTACAACATTTCACAGGTACATTACATTACAGGGTCTTAACTTAATTATTACAAACCAAGTTCGAAATCTCCGAAAGGTACTTGAAATTCAAATTGAAAGTAGTTCAGAGTTCATTGCAGCGGAAATAAAACGAGTTCTAAACGACGATACATGATGTCATGATGAAGCCCGTACATGACATCACTCGGCATTGCCATCGTTGGCCGGAGTCGTATCCCATTCCACCGACCAACCAGGAGGTAAAACACACGGCCAAGTCAAACTAGCTATCTGATCTTCAAAAGTATCACCTGAAAACAAAGTAGAGCCACAAACAAGGCTGAGTATACTAATACTCAGCAAGGCTTACCCGACTAGGATATAACTAACCCTCTAACCAGACATGCAAGGCTTTTGGCTTGAGGGGTTCGTCTTTGCCGAAAAGCAGTAAGTCCTTATTTTCCGATTTTAGCTTTCAAGTTCTATTATGATTAACCATTCTACATTAGCATCTATCCTAGAGCATACATGGTGGAAAGCAATTATTTTTCATCATTCAAACACATTTCTCATCATCATTGTTCCACTTCTTACTCTATGTGGCAAAAGGGTTAAGCAGTCTCAATATCCGTGAGAGACGGACGATTCGAATCGAATTTGTTAACCTGGCCAGGCAGACCTAAACACATGCATGGGGAATGCCATCACCCACGCGACTTTTCCCCTTTTTCCCCGGGCATGAAACAGGTCCACCGCCCTAGGGTGCCCTGCACCCGTGCGTGACCATAGACCAGACAGTGGGGAGTATGTTCCATGGCCGGTTCCATCAGGTACTTAAGCTTACCGATTACCATATTCTCGGCATGTGGTTAGTACGTTCAAGATCCCTGATCTGCTCATTCTTAGCAATCACTATCTCATGGCTGGTCCGTGCAGAAGCAATGATCTGGGTCATGGCCTTGGCCTGTAAAGTCTGCAAGCGGTAGAGTGCATTCATGCACTTCACTGACATAGAGATAGTCTCTGCAGCTCTGTTCTGCTGAAGGTACCCAGTGTGTCCGACCCGACTAAGCCAGTTAGGGTCATTGGGCTGCTCTGCTGGGAAGAGGCCAATAGGAGCTAGTGTGACAGCTGCATAATTCTTTTCACAAAACTTGTTGAGTGCTGTCATGGCTGCAACTTCCCAAGTGTCAACCAGACGGTGTCCAACTACCTCCAGCTCCAAGGAAGCCCAGTGATCTGGAAAAGGGTGGGGAGCATGAGTCATGCGCACGCGACAGCGCGCAACTCCCATCTCATGGAACTCCTCACCCACATAGCGCGGGGGACTGGGATATCCGGCATCACGCATCACTTCCCAAAGAATGGAGGGAAAACCCTGCCAGTGTGTGCACTCGGGGTGTGCACGCCCATCCTCATCAAACACCAGGAGAGCAGGGGCAGCCATCTGTACAAATAGATATGCACAAGTGAGTGATGGCTAAAACAGATTTTGGGTAGTGCACGAAAACGAGTACAACTGAAAGCACAGAGCTCTAAAAATTCTCAAAATTTACAGGAACATTCCTAAGGTTCTTAAGCACAACTTTGCTAGTCAACTCAAGAGCTAGATCAGAGCCTAAGAAGGTCTTATCCTTATGGTTTTGCTTTGCTGTCAGCCCAGAATTTTCAGTGACCAGAGAGCTAGTAAACTGAGTGCTGAGGACAAACTACTAAGCATAAAATCAGCAAATTTTTACAGAAGCTTGGTGAGTAAATTTGGCACAAGTTTTGTGTTGAACACATCTGCATAAAACATTTCTAGGAAGGCCTAAAAATTCGTGCAACACAGGTGTTCAAAGCTGACAGAAAAACAGGGTGTCAATGTTTCTAGTGTTTCCCCACTGTATACTAGTCGAATTTTTTTTTCAAATTTAAACAGCAGCAAGTAGACAAGGTTTGGAGCAAAATTTTCCACTGGCACTTCTACCGCTAGGGCCATCTACCATGTCAAATAATTTCATCTTCCAGGGTATAGCATAAATGACAGATTTCTAGATAGACCTTAATTGAGAGAAGATGAACCGTGCTCACGTGCAAACCTTAACCTTGCCGACTAATCCACATCTACTTTCCGTGGCTTTCAATTATATGAGTATGATGAATGCACGACCTAATCGTCCTCCCAAGAAAAACAATTGCCAAATAGTTTTGGGCTTACGGGGTTAGCACCGGTGGCATGGCACAATTTACGTCTCTCCCTATATAGATTTCTAGCCGAGTTCTAACCGTACTTAACTTACGTAATCGCGGTTAGTGTACCTACAGAAAATTGACAGATATAAATTTCATTGAACCTTTCATGCCAGCACACATGAAAGCGTCCCCATACATTACCGCTCACTATAGAAGTGGCATCCATGCGTCCAACACTGCATGGACAGCGCTCATACGCTACCGAGGTGACGTATTCACGGGTTCTTTTACTCCCAATATAATCGACTGATGGTCGGTATATTGGCAGCAGCTCAAGTAGGCCACTGCTAGGTCAATCTCTCTCAGTTGACTGAGTATACTTTACTCCCAATATAGTCAACTAATAGTTGGTATATTGGCAGCACCTCAAGTAAGCCACTGCTTGAGGGCAGCGTTCGGCTCGCATCACCGACGGGAAGGTCAGACTCCCTCAGCTGACTGAGGATCCTTACCGTCTTACCTTAGTGTAGGTGCGTCGTTACATAATGTAAATACTGAATTTAAAGTACAAAAAGAAACGTGCTGGAAGTCAGTTATAAATAAACCATAAGTTAGATAGCCACCTAGAAACTCCCATAATATCCCTAGGGCTTTACGTACTATACATAATCCTTAACGAACCAACGTATTTACCAAACACGATTATGTGGATAAGTTTTAAGTAAAACTTTTAAAATCTAGTCGCACTCTCAGGTGTGCGCTTTGTTCGGCTCTGATACCAGCTGTGGCAGTACCGCCCTAATTAACCCGGCTCAAGTGCGCTAACCATCATCTTAAAGAGAATCCCGGCTAACACGCACTTCAAACGGAGTAATTCGGCAGTGCTGTCGGGTAAAGTCCCGAGGAATCCACCTTAGCGTCGATCGAACCCAAAGCTTACATGCAACCCACACGAAGGTGAGTCCAGAGAGTACAACATTTCACAGGTACATTACATTACAGGGTCTTAACTTAATTATTACAAACCAAGTTCGAAATCTCCGAAAGGTACTTGAAGTTCAAATTGAAAGTAGTTCAGAGTTCATTGCAGCGGAAATAAAACGAGTTCTAAACGACGATACATGATGTCATGATGAAGCCCGTACATGACATCACTCGGCATTGCCATCGTTGGCCGGAGTCGTATCCCATTCCACCGACCAACCAGGAGGTAAAACACACGGCCAAGTCAAACTAGCTATCTGATCTTCAAAAGTATCACCTGAAAACAAAGTAGAGCCACAAACAAGGCTGAGTATACTAATACTCAGCAAGGCTTACCCGACTAGGATATAACTAACCCTCTAACCAGACATGCAAGGCTTTTGGCTTGAGGGGTTCGTCTTTGCCGAAAAGCAGTAAGTCCTTATTTTCCGATTTTAGCTTTCAAGTTCTATTATGATTAACCATTCTACATTAGCATCTATCCTAGAGCATACATGGTGGAAAGCAATTATTTTTCATCATTCAAACACATTTCTCATCATCATTGTTCCACTTCTTACTCTATGTGGCAAAAGGGTTAAGCAGTCTCAATATCCGTGAGAGACGGATGATTCGAATCGAATTTGTTAACCTGGCCAGGCAGACCTAAACACATGCATGGGGAATGCCATCACCCACGCGACTTTTCCCCTTTTTCCCCGGGCATGAAACATGTCCACCGCCCTAGGGTGCCCTGCACCCGTGCGTGACCATAGACCAGACAGTGGGGAGTATGTTCCACGGCCGGTTCCATCAGGTACTTAAGCTTACCGATTACCATATTCTCGGCATGTGGTTAGTACGTTCAAACGCTTAACCACCACTACCACACACCGCGGCCTTATCCATTTTTACTAAACAGACGGGGTATCACAAGTATAACAACCCCGCCCGTAAACCTTATATTGCAGTGTGTAGTAAGTATTCAACTCCTATGAGCTCGCGAGTGACAAGAAATCACTCGACTTCTACCGAACCATTAGCATAGCCAACTAGCGACCTACACATACTAGTGTTCAAGCATAGGTACCTAGGATCATGCAACTAAGGTTCCAAACAATTCCTGCAACTTAAATGCACAATAAACAGGAATACAAATAGTTGCATAAATTAAAATAGGTAGGACATGCTCCGGGGCTTGCCTTCCTGAGCGGAGCTAGCCTTGGGCTCTTCTGAACTCGGGTTCAGGTCTTCAGTGGCTTCAGTTAGATTCACTTGAGCTTCACGCTGCTCACTCTCGGACTCCGGCACCAACTCGTACGTACCGTCAGGGAGAGTAGTCGAATCTATGTGAAATGCATATGCGTGAGTTATTTTAGTGATACGATTTAATCAATTCTTTACTAAAGAGTTGTAATCCAACACAAACTCAAGATGATTTGCAAAGGATTATGTTACATCATTTTGGACAATCCTTTATAGAGTAATAATTGTTATATCTGACTTCGCAAAGCAACTAGGGTGGATTTTACCCTTTTCTCCCTATGCAGCAAAAGAAAGGATTTTTCTTATTTATTACTAGGTTAAGCATATCCTTCTCATAATTAAAGTTACACAGAGATTCTGGGTTTGAAATTTTTATGCCAGGTACATATCTGAGTAACTTGCCTACTGTGAAATTTTCAGCCCATTTCAAGCAGCCAAATAACCATGAAAAAATAAAATAAACAGCTACTGCTAGAAACAAAAATGAATTTTTCAGGTCAAACTATGCAAGTACTGGTAATGAAATTTTAAATGAGTGTTTCCTACCTAAAGATGAGCTTGCCATAAAATTTTCACAATTAAACAAGCATTGTACAGGGCATGACAAATAGAGCAAAGTATAGCTGCATGGATCAAAACTAATTTCTACAGACTGTTCTAGCAAGTTACAGAGTCTCATCTTTTACCAGAACGGTTATATACTCAAAGTTAACCCCTAGAAAAATTATTAGAATTTTTCATGTACAGAACTATTTTTAATGATTTAATGTAGCTATCCTCACCAAAAATCATTTGGTCCAGATTGAATTAACTAAAAATTCTCAAACTTTTTCTGTAGACTCTTGGAACTAAAATACCAGTACTGTAAAAGTTTGAACCCAAGAAACATATCATAACAACTTGGATAAATAAAACTATTTATACTAGGCATACAACAAGAGTTAACTAAAATGATAGCTAGGTATGTAAACTGCCCACGAAACTTTTACACAAGGTTAAACAACTAACATGTAACCTACTGACCAAAAATGGCTAACAACTCATGCTTGTAACTTGAGATCTAGTATAAAGTACATTTTCTTTGTATTTTTAAATGAAGTAAAAACTATTGAGCAAATGAAAAATTGCATGTAACAAAAGTTGTAGATCTATTCTCAAAGATTCCAGAACAGTTGAGTTTGCATTTTTCTGATTTTTCTACAATTTTAAACGAATTTACAAGTTCACTGGAAAATTAGAAAACACAAAAACACAGATTGCAAAGGGGCCCCTGGAACTTTCACAAAACCCCCTGGAAAAACTAAAACTAATTGCGCCGGGGTCCCTGGCCGGAGGTAGGAGACAGGGGAGGCGGCGGCGGCCCGTTTCCCGGCGAGGAGGGGCTCGCCGGCGGTGGGGGTGGCGTCCTGGGGCAAGAGCTCACCGAGATCTACCTAGGGGTGGGTGATGTGGTCGACGGGGACGGCCGGAGCAGGGGCGGCGGCGGCGGCTGTAGCGGGCGGCGGTGCTCCGGCGGTCCGGGGGCGGAGGTGAGCGGGCCTGGGAGCTTCACGGAGTCGGGTAGGAGCTATTTAGTGGGTCCATTGGAGGCGAGGAAGGGCGGGGAAGGGGGCTCCGCGGTGGGGGGGGGGTGCTCGGCGGCGGAAATGGCATGGGCGGCGGCGTTCCGGGGCGTGGGGAGCGGAGGGGGAGCTCGGTTTGGGGTGGAACGGAGAGGGGAGGGGCGGGAACGCGGGGTGGCGAAGCAAGATGGGGAGGAGAGGGCTGCAGCGGGGAGCTCGGCGGTGGAGCTCAGGCGGCGGCCATGGCAGGCAGCTGGCGGCGGGCGGCGTTCTTGGGCAAGGGCGAGGAGGAACGGCTCTAGGAGAGGGAGGGGAGTGGAGCGGGGATGCGAGAACGGCTCCTGGGAAGGCAATTAGAGAGGGGAAGCTCGGCAGGGGAGGGGCGCGGGGTGAAGGCACAGCGCCGGCCGGGCTCGCTTGTCGCGATGGCGGCGTCGCGGAGCGGC
Source organism: Panicum virgatum (assembly GCF_016808335.1). Taxonomy (NCBI): domain Eukaryota; kingdom Viridiplantae; phylum Streptophyta; class Magnoliopsida; order Poales; family Poaceae; genus Panicum; species Panicum virgatum. The sequence goes on along the minus strand of NC_053142.1, from coordinate 2,120,260 downwards.
AGCAGGCGCATTCCTCGCGCCCCCGAGGTCAACGGCGTGCGTGCGTAGTTGGGTGGGCAGTGGCGTGTGGGAAGAGGGAAGGGAGGCATCGGTGACACGGCCGGGCGGCGGGGCAGTAATGGCGCGGCGGCAGGCGCTGCGATGATGGCGAGCGGGTGCCGTGGCGGGCGGCGTGCGTGCTCAAGTGGGGCGGGGGTCAGCGGCGCGGCGAGGCAGTGCGGGGCAGTAGCAGGGCAGCGAGCGCGGCAGCGGCGCAGTGAGGCACGCGCGGCGCGCTCGATTGCCTACGCGCGTGCGCAGAGCAGAGAGAGGAGGGTCAGCGAGAGAGAGAGAGAGAAGAGAGAGAAAGGGAGTGGAGAGAGAAAACAAAAGTCAGCGGTTTGACTTGGTCCAAACTCAAGATTTTCAATTGAAACTCGAAAAATTTTGAACACAAAAGTTGTTCAAAATTAAATTTCCTACAACTTTCCTTTCAGGCAGAACTTCATTTGAGCGATGATTTGAAAGTTTAAAATTTGAATTCAAGTTTAATGGTCCCACTTGTTTTTCGGGGTTAACTCAAAATTTCATGTTGTAACTTGAAAAACTTTGAACATGAAAGTTGTTTACCTTGTCAAACTCTACAACTTTCGTGTTGGGCAAAAGTTCGTTTGATCAAAGGCGCGAGAGTTGACTTTTTGGTGTATTTAAATGGAACTCGGCTTTTAAGTAATTAACCGACTAGGGTTAACTGTGTCATTGCATGTTAATTGCTTGTTTTATATAGTGGTAAACACCGGAGGTGTTACAATAGCGCCTGAGCGCCTGGTTGTAGCGTGCATTTCGGATTGCTGCTCGCCACCTTCGTTCGTCAACGAAGTCCACATCGTCACGCCGCAGTTGTTCCTGCATGGACTCGTCAAAAGCCTGGACCCGTGGTGAGCCCAGGTGAATTTCCGGGGGAAGGCATGCTTCAGCCCCGTAGACCAGGAAGAATGGGGTTTCCCCGGTGGCTCGGCTGGGTGTGGTCCGGTTGCCCCATAGCACGCACGGAAGCTCATCAACCCATTTTGCACCATGCTTCTTCAAGCAGTTATCGGTGCGGGTCTTGAGTCCCCTGAGGATCTCTGCATTTGCTCTCTCGACCTGTCCATTGCTGCGGGAATGTGCCACGGACGCAAAGCATAGCTGGATGCCGATGTCCTCACAGTACTCTTGGAAGAGTCTGCTTTTGAATTGGGTCCCGTTGTCCGCGATGATGCGGCTTGGGACCCCAAATCTGCACATAATGGACTTGAGGAACGCAACTGCTGATTTTTTGGTGATGTTCACCACAGGAGTAACCTCCGGCCATTTTGTGAATTTGTCAATGGCGACGTAGAGGAACCGGTACCCGCCAACGGCCCGGGGGAACGGTCCCAGGATATCCACGCCCCATACGGCGAATGGCCATGAGGGCAGGATCATTTGCAGAGCTTGAGCCGGTGTGTGTATTTGCTTTGCATGGAACTGGCATGCTTTGCAGGACCTTACCAGCTCAGCCGCATCCTGGAGTGCTGTCGGCCAGTAGAAGCCATGCCGAAAGACCTTACCAACAAGCGTGCGAGATGAGGAATGACTTCCACACTCGCCTCCATGGATCTCCGCGAGCAACTCGCAGCCCTCTCCCTGGGAAATGCACCGCATAAGGATACCATTGGCGCCACGGCGGTAGAGATCCCCTTCTACCACCGCATAGCATTTAGCCAATCGTACTATGCACTCAGCGGACACGTCGTCATCAGGAAGGATATTGTCTTTCAGGTAGTCCTGGATCTCGGAGATCCATGCATCGGGACCTCCCTGAGCAGGTGGGAGTGGCTCTATGAGGTCTCCAGGATCCTCAACAGAGCACACAACCCAGGGCGGGCACCACAGGTGGAATGCCGCCGGGACTGCTAGCTTCGAGGTGCTAGCTTGATCCCCTTCACCCAGTTCGGCAGGCTGGGTGGTAGGTCTCAGCAACCGTCTTTCGAAGACACCCTCAGGCACGGATGCCCAGGTAGATGCTCTCGCGGAGAGATCATCTGCTGCTGAGTTGAATTCGCGGGGAACATGTTGCAGTTCCAAGGCGTCGAAGTCCTTCTCGAGATTCCTCACGTGAATGAGGGATGCCGCGAGCTGGGGATTGTTGCAGCTGCAATCCCCCTGGACCTGCTTGATGATTAGCTGGGAATCTCTCTTCACCAGGAGCTGCCGGACCCCCAGAGACAGGGCTTGTGTCAGGCCAAAGATCAAAGCTTCGTACTCTGCCATGTTGTTGGTGGCCTTGAACTCAAGGTGCACCATGTACTTCAGCTGATCTCCGTTTGGGTCGATGAGGACCACACCAGCTCCAGCCCACTGCTTACGGATGGACCCGTCGAAGAAGAGTGTCCAGTGGGGCTCGGTGAAGACTGGTGCCCTGACTTCCGGCTCCGGGGGTCGGCGTTGAGGTCCGGACCACCAGAATTGTTTGGGGAAGGAGTCCATTCTGCTATGAAATCAGCCAGGATCTGGCTTTTGACTGCATGGCGGGGCTGGAAGTCCAGCTAGAACTCAGCCAACTCTACTGCCCACTTGGCGATGTTGCCCGTGGCATTGCAGTTGTGTAGGATCGCTCTTAGAGGGTAAGAGGTCACTACGACAACTCTGTGTGCCTGAAAATAGTGGCGCAGTTTCTTGGACTCAATAAGTATGGCATAGATAAGCTTATGCGTCTCAAGATACCTGGCCTTTGCCTCGTGGAGGACTTCGCTGATGTAGTAGACTGGCTTCTAGATGGTCCGGACCCTGGCCACCGGTCCGGCTCGCCCTTGTCCACCACGTCAGGTTCTTGGGGCCCCAGCGGTTCTGGGTTCCCACTGGGTCGAGGCTCCTCCGGACCCCCTTGTCCGGGGTCCGGACCTTCAGACAGAGGAGTGGCTGCCGGACCCCCATGTCCGAGGTCCGGCTCACCATCCTTGGCCGGGGAGACCCTGGTGTCCCCCTGGCGAGCTTGCTCCGTACTCTCGGCGACCAACACTATGCTGACCGCTTCTGCAGACGCAGCAAGATACAAAAACAACGTCTCACCTGGCTCTGGAGCCACCAATACTGGCAGTGAGGTGAGGTGCTTCTTCAGCTCCTGGAAGGCTTGTTCAGCCTCTTCAGTCCAAGTGAATGGACCGGACCTCCTCAATAGCTTGAAGAAGGGGAGCGCTCTCTCAGCCAGCCTCGAAATGAAGCGGCTAAGAGCGGCCAGAGATCCAGTAAGCTTCTGGACGTCCTTGATGCTGCCAGGAGGCCTCATCGCCTCGATCGCCTTGATCTTGGCTGGGTTTGCCTCGATGCCTCGATGTGAGACCAAGAAACCCAGCAGCTTCCCTGCCGAGACGCCGAAAATGCACTTCTCGGGATTCAGCTTCGTGCGCGTGGCGCGTAGTCGGTCGAAGACGAGGGACAGGTCCTCAATTAGCATTGACCCTATCTTAGTCTTGACTACAATATCATCGACATACACCTCAACAATATCTCTAATTAGATTACAGAAAGTGTTGTTCATAGCTCGTACAAATGTGGGTAAGGCATTCCGCAGACCATAAGGCATGACAATATAGCAATAAAGTTCATCCACTGTTACAAAAGCAGTATGTTTCCTATCCTCTCTAGACATCTGAATCTGGTGGAAACCAGAGTATGCATCTAGGAAAGACAAAAGGTCACACCCGGAGGTGGAGTCCACAATCTGATCGATACTTGGAAGAGGATAGGGGTCTCTAGGGCATGCCTTGTTGAGGTTGGTGTAGTCGATGCACATCCGAAGCTTCCCGTTGGCCGTGATGCGGGTCCACAATCTGTGACGGTTCCTAGGAGAACACGTCCACATTTGCCTGGAGGAAAGTGATGAGCGCGTCTTCCTATTTCTCCTCCAGGTTTCCCGTGATGCGGGTGGTCCTGAAGGAGTCAGCTCCGATCTGCACGGTCTTCACGGGAACATTGTCCGGATCAGAGAACTGAACCTTAGGTACCTTTGCAGGCGCCCTGGCTCGCGAGGTGGATGGGTCCTCCTCGGAACGTGCAGCCTCTGCCGCCAGAGCATGCAGTTTCTCAACTGCAGCGACGGCAGCAGTGCGGTCACCCCGCACGGTGAGGACACCAGCAGGGGAAGGCATCTTCAGGACCAAATACCTGTAATGGGCAATGGCCATGAAGTGGTAGAGAGCCGGCCTGCTAATGATGGCATTGATCGGGAGGTTCACCTCCGCAACATCGAACTTGACGCTCTCTGTGTGGAAGTTCTCCTCGGTCCCGAACGTGACCGGCAGAGTGATGCTCCCTAGAGGGAACACCGGATGTGGGCCCACTCCGGAGAATGGGCGAGAGGGAGTCAGCTTGGACTCCGGGATCTGCAGCTGCTTGAACGCTGCATAGCTGATGACGTTGAGGCCAGCCCCACCGTCAATCAGCACGTGATAGAGCCTGATGTTGGCTATGACAGGGGCGGTGACTAGAGGTAGTACACCAGCTTCGGCCATGTTCTCCGGGCAATCTGATGGCCCGAAAGAGATGGTGGTGTTCCTCCACCTGTGGTGACGCGCCGCTTTCAGGACCCCCAGCTTCACCGAAAGGACCTCTCGGCGAAGGGTCTTCACGTCCCGCCGGGAGACAAGCTCCCGGCTTCCGTCGTACATTATGTACAGCTTCTTGCGGCGCTCCTCGTTGTCGGAGTCGGAGTTGTCACGTCTGTAAACGCCCTTCAGCTCCCGAGCGGGGGATTGTTACTCTAGCTCCTTCTCCCCGACAGCGGTCTCACTGTCGGAGGCTTTCTCCTTGCCAGACCGCTGGCAAGGAGGGGGTGAGCCGTCCTTGGAGGGCTGCTCACGCCGCCCACTGACCCGCTTCGCGAGTTTCTGGATCTCGCGGCAGTCAGCGGCACTGTAGTGAGCGGTGGGATGCACTGGGCATGAACCTCCACTGCCACCTTGCGGGCGCGGGCGTTTGCCATGCGCATTCTGGCCCCCAGCTGCTGCCGCAGCAGCTGGTGCCGTTGCTACAGTGCCTAGACCTGTTGACGCTCCTTAGAGTGCCAATTTATGTACCGCAAGCGCACGGATCGTGTAGCTTTTCCCTTAGAGTATTCCCCCAAGGTTTATCAATCCACGGAACAAGTGTATTACTATGCTTAACTAAGCACTAATGGTGTTGGTAAAAGATCTATATTGAGTGATTGAGTGTGAAATAGATCTAATCTAACCAATCTAATCCAATCTAGACTAGTGAGCAATGATAGGTGTGTGCACAAGATATGAAGAGCATTTGTCCATAGGGTCTAGGATTGCTAGAGATGTAATCGCCAAGCAACGAAGAACGGATCTAATCTACCAAAGGTGTATTCCAAGATCAAAACCTTTCCCTCCCGCATACTGTCACTACACGACGATAATCGATAACGAATCAACAAGAACACGATAGTTGATGTAATCTAAGTAAACCATGCAAGAGCAAAGTAAACCCAAAGCCAAGTCGCGAACTATTAAGCATCAAAGCATCATCAACAAGAATCGTGATAGATCAATCTCATAAAGGATTCGGCAATTACAACTCAAGATCTCCTTACAACCCCATGAACAAACGAGGACTTTACCCCATGAAGCTAGGCGAAGCGTAGTCAATCATGGTGACGAAATCTCCGGCAAGGGATGGATCCCTTGTTGTCCTCCAACTTGCAGCAGCGCCGAGGGACGATGAGGCCTCCGATGTCGCCTTTCTCTTGTGTCTAACTCGATTCTGCTCCTTGACGTCGTCTCCCCGAATGCTCTCTGCGTGAGCCTGTGGGAGGGGTCTTTAAATAGCCTCAGGAAACCCTAGGTCGAAGGGGAGGCCGAGACTCCCTGGAAAGGGCCTGGGCCGGCCGGCTCAATGGGTCCAGGCCGGTCGGCCTGGCCCATTTTCTCGCCGCCTCGCGTCCTCCTTTCTCCCCAAGTCTTCTGGAGTTTATACCTTTCACGATTGCACCCCGTTGGACGTCGTTATCTTCGAGATTTCTTCGAGGGAAAGGATAGGACAGGAGAATCCTTCCTTAAATCTCTATTTGCTTTGCTTAGCCCCAAAGTATCTCGATCTCATCTTGTGGGCTTTGTCCTTTGGGCTTCATTGGAGGGTGGATGTGCATGAACAGGCTTCTAGTCGTCATGGCCTTTGGTCCTTTGCTTGGGCTTTGGCCTTTGTCTTCCTTCATGTTATTGCATGATCATGGGTCTCGTCGAAACATCTCCGAAAATGTCCAATTTCCTGCCAAAATACAACATGCTCCAAAATCCAGGACAAAATCGAAAACGGTCAAGTTCGGGTGCCAAGTGGCGGGTTAGTACATGAATCATCCCGAAGAATTTACCAAAACCTCTCCTAATTGTATAACAGAATGGGTACTTAAGGAGCGCCAACATTCCCCCCATGCTTAGCTTTTACTCGTCCTTGAGCAAATCAAATCATCAAGTCCTTCCAAGGGTTGCTCGAGAGTTCTCAAATTGCAAAATTTACTTATGCAAACAAATCTAATAATATTTCTTCAAACAAAGGTCAGAGGAGCAGCGAGGATAATCATATCATGGGCGTTTAAAAACTCATCCAATATTACTCCACGACTCTTACCTTTAATCGGCAACTTGAATATCGACAACACTTGCTTTTCTTGCTATCCTTGGAGGTTTTTTTTAGTTTTTAGAAGCAAAATACCCTGCAACAAAGGTTAGACCAAAAATTCTTGCACAAGTCCTTTCATGTCTCTTGATATAAGTGGCTATCCTATTATTATTTGCAAACTCTCATCTCCCAAAAGTCTCTTAAGTATAAAGTGGGGCTATAGGTGAGGCTAGCAAAGCATATACATATATTGTCAAGTTAAGAAAACCTTCTAATGATTGCTTACCTTCCGAGCCAATGATCATGAAAGCTTCTCCATAATGTAAGGGGTTCAAGGGTAAGAAGATTTCGAATGGTGGACATGTGCAAAGGCATACAAAAAGATTGACTTCAAGGCACAAGCGTCGTCCTCGTTGTCGGATTGCACATGGTTGGAATTGAGGATATTGTTCAAACAACAAGGTGATATCTCTTTGCACTTCTCTAACCATAGAATCCCTTCATTTATTCTTTTCTTCTCTTCTTATTATTATTTTCTTTTCTTTTCTTTCTTTCTCCCGAGTTTTCCTTCTCTTTTCCGAACCTTTTCATAGGACACTTTCTATAAAACATAGATACACAAATCTCCGAAGTGGCTCCCTGAATTTTTGGAGCCCGAGCCGAGGCCAGAGGGGCCTAGGCCGACCGGCTCAAGAGGTATAGGCCGGCCGGCCTGGGGCTTTCCCAGCTCGGCTTCGGTCCGTCTTTCCAGTACTCCTCCCTTTCTTCATCCCAAAATTATGTTTTATACAACTCATGCGCAGGAACAGAACGTATCCTCATAATTGGGTTGTGGTCAAGGAAGAGGATAATAAACAAGATAAACTCAGGTTCAGGTTTTGAAATCCGGTAGATTTCATGAGTTGTTCCAATGAGGAATTCTCATTACCGAATATTGACGGGGCTAGCAATTCAGAGATGAAAAATACGGACATGATCATTGCTCGAAATTAAAACTCCCAAGAGAAAGAAATCCTAACTCAACTCAACGTACATCCAATACTTATGGTGGAACGAATATAGCTTGTGGATGATAGGATTTTTACTCTCAACTTGCCAAGAACTTGATCAACCTTATGTTTGTAGGGGTTTTATTATTTTTATGAAATTAAAGTCCTCCAAATCATGCCTTACTCGCAAGCGTAATCAAAACCAAGCGCTAGATCAAAGCTCAAGTGTGGGTATTAACATGGACGAATAATTTACTAAGCTCCACAAATAAGAATTAATTTTCATGACAACGCTCGTGAACAATTGCTTTAAAGAAAATAAAGTAAAACTGAATGCATAAATAAAATTGCACGATCCAACAAAAAACAAAGCTAGACAATAAAGACTCTCACACATGCGAAAATAAAGCACACAACGCTAGACAATGACTCTCACACAAACGAAATTAAAGACATGCACACGACGAACTTTCGACTAAACAAAGACTAACAAAATTCAATCTACGAGCCGTCACACCTCTCCCCCCATGCTTAGATTATGTGGCATCCTCGTCGCAATGATATAAAAGACGGGTGTGACGCTCGTCGGTGTTCTCAACGGCACCTAGGGCGCCCTCCTCCTCCTTGCTTTTGTAGATCTCCGACCATCCCGAATAACTTCCTTATGTTGTGGAGAAGGAAGTTGTAATCTCCTTCGACCAAGCGCTCGATGTCGTCCATCCTTCGATCCATTGCCACGATACGATCATGACACCTATCGATGGTGGCATGGAGATCCGCGATTTCATTGCGGCACTTGAAACAGCACCCGAAGTGATGGCCGCCGTGGTTGGGGTCGTCGTCCTCGGGCTCGTCGGCGTCCTTCTTCTTCTCCTTGCCGTTGTCACCTCCGGAGGGGTCGTCTTCCTCCCTTCTCTCCTCTTCGGCCCACCCCGGCCAATCATCATCGTAGTCACGACCAGTGGCGCCCCACGAACCGGGGCTCATGTAGCTCTCCCAATTGCTGTCCCCCGCATAGTCCTTCGGCTCCGGGGTGTGCTCGACGTAGTTTTTCCTTTTAACTCCAAGAAGGCGCAAGGAACGCTTAGGTGCGGGTGGCTCTTTGTCTTGTCGCTTCTCGCCCTCGTCTTCATCGCTGATGACGACGACCTCCCTTTGGGCTTGAGCTAGCTTCTTCTTGCACCACAGAAGGCCCTTCCCTCCGACGCTCATCCGTGCTTGGGTGTTAAATTTCTTCGGAGGGGCCTTTGCTTGACATCGCTTTTCTTCGACAAGGAGGGGCGGCGCAGCGGTTGCCGAGATGGGGCTAGGCATCTGCTGGTTTGGCGTGGGGGTGTCGGGTGCCATGCCCCTCTCCTTGATCTCCATTGCTACAATCATGGCTCTTGCGCTCACTGGAATGACCATTGTTGATGTCTCTCACGAGGTGGTGGTGTAGATTGACAAGTATGAGAGAATAGATCTAAACCGCGCCTCTATTTAAGTCCTGAAAAGACTTGGACGAGAAGTCCAATATCTCTGCGTATTTGGCATGCGAAATCTATAAGACACGGGTTTAAAATTTCCTTATCTCGTACCTACCAAAAATCAAGACCGAAACGCGCACGAGGAGGCTCAGGCCGGCTGGCCTAGGGGTGTTGGGTCGGCCGGCCCAGGGGGTTTTTCGGCCCCCTGGTCTCCAACTTTTTTCGAGGTGCCCACCAACAAATTACGAGCCTATGTTTTACTCCAAGTTCGTCCAGAATAAAAATAAAACTACGAAAATAAAATCTAAAAGAGAATATTTACAAACTTACCTTGCTTAACGTCGTTAGGCTTGACGTTCCGGTTCCTCATCCATGGTATATATGTCGATGTAAAGAAGGGGCACAATGTCGGGCTCCAAGAATACCTTTAGTCGCTGTCCGTTCACCACATATTGGTCGCCTTTCACATCCATGATTGTCACTGCTCCCGTGGGTGAAACCGAGTGTACGACGTATGGTCCATCCCATTTGCTTTGCAATTTTCCTTTGCCAAAGAGTTTGAATCTTGAATTGTAGAGTAGGACCTTGTCTCCTTCTTTGAATTCCTTGTTTTGTAATCGCTTGTCGTACCATCTCTTCATGCTTTCTTTGTAAATTGTTGCACTATTGTACGCTTTCAATCTTAACTCCTCCAATTCACTTATTTGGATTCTCCTTTTAATTCCAGCGGCTTCCGCATCAAAGTTCATCTCCTTCATCACCCAATACGCCTTATGTTCTAGCTCAACCGGCAAGTGGCATGTTTTTCCATAAACAAATTGATAAGGAGTCATACCAATCGGGGTTTTGTGTGCCGTACGATATGCCCATAGTGCATCATCTAGTCTCTTCGACCAATCTTTTCCTCCTTTTATCACGGTCTTCTTTAAACTGTCCTTTAATTGCTTGTTTGATGTTTCCGCTTGTCTGTTTGTTTGGGGGTGATAAGCCGTGGACACTCTATGTTCAATTCCCAATTTCTTCAAGCATTTACCAAAGTCCTTGCCCGTGAAGTGTGTTCCTCCATCGCTTGTCAAGATTCTCGGGAGGCCATATCGAGGGAAGATAACCAATTTAATCATGTGTATGGACTCCTCCGTTGATGCCTTCCGACATGGCATAGCTTCAACCCATTTTGAAACATAGTCCACCATCACCAATATATGCTCAAACCCATGTGAGTTCACGAATGGTCCCATGAAATCAATTCCCCAGACATCAAATAGATCTATTTGCAAGTTATAGTTCAATGGCATGGCATTCCTTTGCGAGATATTCCCCGTCCTAGGGCATTCCAGACAAGTCGAAACAAATCTTTTCGCGTCTTCATGCATCTCGGGCCAATAGAATCCACTAGCCCATACCTTAGCTTGAGTTCTAAAGTGCCCATAATGTCCTCCATATCCCGACGAGTGACACTTTCTTAGAACTTCTTCACGTTCCTCCCTCGGTATGCATCTTCTTAGGACTCCATCTTCTCCATATCTATATAAGTATGGTGGATCCCAATAGTATTTTCTTCTTTCTGCGATCACTCTTTTCTTTGCATTCTTTGCCAAGTGATCTAAGGGCATCCCTTTTATTGCCCTTATTATATCATTCATCCAACTATCTTGGTCGAGAATTCTATATAGGTGATCATCTCTCATTTGGTCCTCGATAGGTTCTTTTCCATCATCTCCATGGTTCACCTCGATAGGTGGTCGGCCACAACGTTCTCTGCCCCTTTCTTGTCCCTTATCTCCACATCGAATTCTTATAGCAATAGGATCCATCGAATCAAGCGTGGCTTAGCATCTTTCTTGGACAAGAGATACTTGATTGCCGCATGGTCGGTATAAACTATCACCTTTGAATTTACTATGTATGATCTGAATTTTTTGAAGGCGAATACCACGGCAAGCAATTCTTTCTCCGTTGTTGCATAATTAACTTGGGCTTCATTGAGAGTCTTGCTTGCGTAGTAGATAGCATTTACCTTCCCCTCTTTTCTTTGTCCAAGAACGGCTCCAACGGCGTAGTCGCTTGCATCACACATGATTTCAAAAGGTAGATTCCAATCCAGAGGTTGCATGATAGGAGCACTTATGAGAGATTGCTTGAGTGTTCGAAAGGCGTGAAGACAATCACTATCGAAGGTGTATTCCACATCTTTTTGGAGAAGTTGTGTCAATGGCTTCATGATTTTTGAAAAATCCTTTATGAACCTCCTATGGAATCTGGCATGACCGAGGAAGCTCCTCAAAGATTTGATGTCCGTGGGTGGTGGCAATTTCTCCACGGTTTCTATCTTTGCTTTGTCCACCTCTATCCCTCTATCGGAGATAACATGACCGAGAACAATTCCTTCTTTCACCATGAAATGACACTTCTCCCAGTTAAGCACAAGATCAACCTCTCCACATCTTTTAAGAACTTTCTCCAAATTTGCCAAGAAATTTTCAAAGCTAGTACCATGGACCGAGAAATCTTCCATGAATACCTCAATAATCTCTTCTATGAAATCTGAAAATATAGCCATCATGCACCTTTGAAAAGAAGCGGGCGCATTGCACAATCCAAAAGGTATCCTCTGATTTGCAAAAGTTCCATACGGGCAAGTAAATGTGGTCTTATGTTGATCATCCGGATGAATAGGTATTTGGAAGAATCCCGAGTATCCATCAAGGTAACAAAAGTGTGAATGCTTTGCCAAGCTTTCTAGCATCTCGTCAATGAATGGTAGTGGAAAATGATCCTTCCTCGTTGCCTTATTCAATTTTCTATAATCGATGCACATCTTCCATCCCGTGATGGTTCTATACGGTATCAATTGCTCCTTCTCATTTTTCATAACCGTGAGTCCTCCTTTTTTCGGAACACAATGCACGGGGCTTACCCATTCACTATGTGGCACGGGGTATATTATTCCGGCATTCAACAATTTGATAACCTCCTTCTTCACCACATCACGCATAGCATGGCTCAACCTTCTTTGATGCTCTACGACCGGCTTGTATTGCTCCTCGAGTTGTATACGATGTGTGTAAAAAGCGGGGCTAATACCTTTCAAGTCATTAATCGAGTAGCCAATCACCTTTTTGTGCTTCTTTAATAAATTCAGCAACTTCTCCGTCTCTTCCGGGTTCAATTCGTCGCTAACAATCACCGGAAAAGTCTTGCCATCTCCCAAAAATTGATATTTCAATCCCTTGGGGAGCGGTTTCATCTCAACATCGGGCGCACCATCCTCTTCTTGATCTAATTCTCCAATGTCTTCAAATTTTTCTTCCTCCAAATTCCCGTGTTGCGGCTTCAACTCTTCCATTGTTTCCACTAGTTCTTCATCTTGATCATCTTGAGCATCCCCATTCTCCAAAGCGTGTTGGAGAGGATCCCTGAAAGAATCAATGAAACGAATGCTCTCTACCCCTTCGTTATCAAGAGGTAGAGGTAAAGCACGAGACGGTTTTGAATGAAATTTGAAAGTGTGCTTCTCTCCATCTAGATCAAAAGTGACAATCCCTTTCCCAACATCTAGAATAGCATTTACTAATTTGAGAAAGGGTTTTCCAAGAATTATGCTTTCATGTTCATCATCACTAGCATTAATCACAAAAAAGTCGGTAGGAATTTCATTACCCGCTATGGCAACATTTAGATTTCTAAGCACTCCTAGCGGTTTGATTAACCTACCATCTCCCATGATTAATTTAATGATTATAGCATCTAGGTTCGGTGTTTCGTTAAAAAGCATAGCGTAAACCTTGGAACTCATCACACTAACATGGGTGCCAACGTCACATAAAACATTGCAACATTTTATTCCGTCTATCTTGCAATCAACACGAGGTGTGGGTGATGGATTACCTTCGCCTTGATCACTTCCAATCGCATATACTTGGGCTATGTGCGCGTAGGGTGATGATTCCGATTTCACTCCCACGATCCTTTTGACCTCCAGCACTTCGTCCAAGTCAATCTCTTCCTCTTTTTCTTCAAAAAGTTTCCGAACAATATCACCGGCCGATTCCTTGACAAATGTATATCCCGTGTGGTTATCCGGCGGAAAGTCTTCCGCTATCACCTTCGCCATTCCTCGCTGATTTGGATGCGGTCTTGCTTTGTTGAACAATCTTTTGAAGTCAATTGGTATCCAATCCATTTGCTCGAATTCCCTTAGCGATTTGGCGGTGCCCAAGGTTCTTCCTTTCTTTTCCGGGTCGTCTTTCATTGCACACCAGATCGATGCTTCTTCATCGTGGTTTGTCTCTATGACTTTACTATGCTTCGGTTGTTCTTTCCTCACTTCCGATGTCTCTTTTCTGAAAATTCCAGCAAGCACCCGCACTTGAGATTTTTCCTCGGAGCTTGCCGAACATCATTTTTCCCAATCTCTTCGCATGGCCGCACCCTTGATGATTTTTTGTAGGAGTTGGGCGGCTTCCGTGAGTGTTTTCTCCATGAGATCTCCTCCTGCACACATTTGAACAAACTGCATGCACTCGGGGGTTAGAGAAAAATAAAATGTATGCAAGAGTACATCACCGGAAAATCCGAGCTTCGGTCCTTGTTCAATCAATCCATTGAATCTATCCCATGCTTGATCTATCCCTTCTTCTTCTCCTTGCGCGAAGTTGATCACTTGCTTCTGAATATGTTGAACCTTGCTTAACGGAAAGAACCGCTCGCAAAATTTCTTCATCAAGTTATCCCAATTTCCTTTTACCTCGAAGGATGCAAGCGCAAACCATCTTCTCGCTTCTTCCGCAAGTGAGTATTGGAAAAGATTCCATCTAAACCAAGCTTGCGGAACTCCGTCTTGTTGTACCGTGTTGCATAGCATTGTGAACCACTTGATATGTCTATATGGGTTGTCCGTCTCATCTCCTCTAAAGGGGTTTGCCGCCGCCATCTTGATGATTTGAGGCTTGATCTCGTACTCGGTGGCTCGCAACACCGAATCTGATTTTTGCATGTCGAAGTCCTCCGATCGCGGGCTTGCATAATCCCTTAGTGATTTTTCTCCTTCCTCCACGTGTTGAATGAGATGGGCCATCTAGACAATCAAAACAAAAACAAAAAAAAACAAAAAATTTCTAGGGAAAAGGTTAGGTGTTAGTAACCAACAAAATTAATACAAAGTTAAACGTAGCAAAATCGCTTGTTCCCCGGCAACGGCACCAGAAAAGCTTGTTGACACTCCTTAGAGCGCCAATTTACATACTGCAAGCGCACGGATTGTGTAGCTTTTCCCTTAGAGTATTCCCCCAAGGTTTATCAATCCACGGAACAAGTGTATTACTATGCTTAACTAAGCACTAATGGTGTTGGTAAAAGATCTATATTGAGTGATTGAGTGTGAAATAGATCTAATCTAACCAATCTAATCCAATCTAGACTAGTGAGCAATGATAGGTGTGTGCACAAGATATGAAGAGCATTTGTCCATAGGGTCTAGGATTGCTAGAGATGTAATCGCCAAGCAACGAAGAATGGATCTAATCTACCAAAGGTGTATTCCAAGATCAAAACCTTTCCCTCCCGCATACTGTCACTACACGAGGATAATCGGTAACGAATCAACAAGAACACGATAGTTGATGTAATCTAAGTAAACCATGCAAGAGCAAAGCAAACCCAAAGCCAAGTCGCGAACTATTAAGCATCAAAGCGTCATCAACAAGAATCGTGATAGATCAATCTCATAAAGGATTCGGCAATTACAACTCAAGATCTCCTTACAACCCCATGAACAAACGAGGACTTTACCCCATGAAGCTAGGCGAAGCGTAGTCAATCATGGTGATGAAATCTCCGTCAAGGGAAGGATCCCTTGCTGTCCTCCAACTTGCAGCGGCGCTGAGGGATGATGAGGCCTCCGATGTTGCCTTTCTCTTGTGTCTAACTCGTTTCTGCTCCTTGACATCGTCTCCCCGAATGCTCTCTGCGTGAGCCTGTGGGAGGGGTCTTTAAATAGCCTCAGGAAACCCTAGGTCAAAGGGGAGGACGAGACTCCCTGGAAAGGGCATGGGCCGGCCGGCTCAATGGGCCCAGGCCGGCCGGCCTGGCCCATTTTCACGCCGCCTCGCATCCTCCTTTCTACCCAAGTCTTCTAGAGTTTATACCTTTCACGATTGCACCCCGTTGGACGTCGTTATCTTCGAGATTTCTTTGAGGGAAAGGATAGGACGGAGAATCCTTCCTTAAATCTCTATTTTCTTTGCTTAGCCCCGAAGTATCTCGATCTCATCTTGTGGGCTTTGTCCTTTGGGCTTCATTGGAGGGTGGATGTGCATGAACGGGCTTCTAGTCATCATGGCCTTTGGTCCTTTGCTTGGGCTTTGGCCTTCGTCTTCCTTCGTGTTATTGCGTGATCTTGGGTCTCGTCGAAACATCTCCGAAAATGTCCAATTTCCTGCCAAAATACAACATGCGAAACGGTCAAGTTCGGGTGCCAAGTGGCGGGTTAGTACATGAATCATTGCGAAGAATTTACCAAAACATCTCCTAATTGTATAAAAAAATGGGTACTTAAGGAGCGCCAACAGGACCGCCGGGATGTGGCTCCCCGCGACTCCGGTTCTTGTTCTTCTTTTTCTTGCCACCGCCCTGGGCGGTAGCCCCAGAGCCACCAGCCTTGGCATCTCCGTCTTGGGGGGCTGAGTGCCATGCGCGGCCCTGGCACACTTGTCAGCCAGGGAGAAAAGCGTGGTAATGCCAGTTTCTCGAGCATCTTCTCACCACGTACCCCCTGACGGAAAGCAGTAATGATAGATGCGTCAGGGATACGAGGAATGGTACCCCATACCTTGCTGAAGCGCGAGATGAATGTCCGGAGCGTCTCTTCGGGTTTCTGCCTCACGGCGTGGAGGTGAGCCTCCACTCCATGCTGTTGGTACGCACTGGCGAAGTTCGCAGTGAACGTCGCACAGAGCTCCTCCCAGGACTGAATCATCCCAGGAGTGAGGTTCCTGAGCCAAGTCCAGGCTGGCCCAATCAAGGCTACATGAAAGTAGCTCGCCATGACAGCGTCGTTACCATCAGTTGCTGTGATGGCGGTAACGTACACCTGCAGCAATTCCGACGGATTAGTGGTACCGTCGTACTTCTCCGGCAGGTGCGAGCGGAACTTGGACGGCCATGCCACCGCGCGGAGGTGATCTGCCAGCGCAGCACAACCCACCCCAGCCACCAGGGTGCCCGCCTGTATTCGGGCGTTTCCCGGAGGCTTGGGTGCCGCTGCATCCAAGTCGACGTTGAGGTTGCGGCCCTCAATGTTGAGGCGGCGTTCTCGCACCCTTTCCACGGAGATGCGGGCGTCCTCACCTGCACGCCTGCGATTGAGCTCCGCCCGCAGGTCTTCTGTTCGTGCACCCCTCACCGTGGGGGAGCGCACAGACGCCGACGCACCGCCCTGGCACCATTGGTAGGGTACCACCGCATTGCCAGGCGGAGGTCGTTGCTGTTGTCGGTCGAAACCCACCGGCGAGCAGCGACGGGCAACATGAAGAGCCGGGAGGTTGCTGGGGCGCTGGCAGGCACTGCTCCCTTGTCGACGGCCCGCAATTCCGTCACGCGCCCGGAGGATGTGTGAAAACCGGGCGTGCCACCTGACCTATACCCGATCAGGAGGGTGCAGACGTGCTCCGAACAGTTTCCTGCATACAAAGACATGTGTAAACGTAAGTCCGAGCCGTGGTCGGCTCCCCGGGACGACTCTTGCATCGACTTTAAAGAGCCGATCGAGTCCCGGTGTCAGATGGGATCTGATTGTATCCAGATATGATAAATAAAGCAAATAACTATAAAACTGCTTCAATTAAATCTAATTGATCTAATCCACGATGGTAACAGCTTCACTGCTAGATCGGAACATCCTACACATGACTAGGCCTAATGAACATAACAGATAACTAAACCACAACCCAAAACAGAGGCCTAAGAACTAGCAAGAGCCGATTCCCGGAACAATCCCTATCAAGGCTAAGATAAAGCATCTATTACACCACCGGATCATCCAATCCGTTTGCAAGGCCTAACCTAGCAGATATTACGCCAACTCTTAAGAATAAGAGCAAACCATAACAGATCAGATCTACTAGACATAAAAGAAGCAGGCTGTTGCCTCTGTGCAACTAATTCTATGCGACAAGAACTAGCATAAGATTGAAACGTGATTGCACAGAGACAACATGATATTCGTAGATAATAAGCAACGAAGCATAATAGATCTACTAAAAGCCATGCTACGAACATCAGGATAACTAGTACTACTCGCCATCAAAAACGCTTCAGTACGAGTAATACCAAGGTAAAAGCAAGAACAATACTGCCCTGATCGCAAGAAGCGATCAGGGCAGCATGGCACTTACTTGGATGAAACCCTAGGACTAGGGGTGGCGATGCGCCGAGAGTTGTTGTTTGCGAGACGTAATGACACTCTCCTTTACGAATAACAAAGGATACATATTTATAGTCCGGAGACTTGGGAAACAATCTAAACTAATCTTGTCCCGATCGGACTCTATCTCTAATCTTAAACTAAATCTAAGGATACACGGCCCATGTGGCCCAGATGCTCACGCAGGAGCCGATTTACAAGTCTTCTTAGTCTTCTGCTTTAAGTCCATCTTGATTTCGGCCCATAAATTAACCCTGTTAATTTATGGCGATAACACATGCCCCCTGGTTTTGGCAATGATAGTTCCAAAACCAATCCGTCGCTTCATCTTCCCGTTAATGCTCATTAAACACACTGTAACCACCAAGGAAGACGCAACGTCCCTGCAACTGGCTCCTCGTAGAACGTGAAAACTGCCAATCCGTCTTCCATCTTTTCACTATTTAATCTCACCCGAATCGGCTCTTTTCCACAGCAAACTCCTTCTTCCTCCTAGAGCCAGTAACGCAGAAATCCCAACTCTCCACTAGCCATGGCCATCTCCTCTTCTTCCGGTTCCAACTCTTTTGGAGATTCCTCTTCTACCTCCTCCTCTCCTCCTTCTTCTTCCCTCTCGGCCTCCTCCATCGACTCTATCCCAGAGAGACGAGAGCCGACCCCCGAGTGGGACCCGACAGCAGCCTACGAGGCACTGGCTCCTCTGTACTGGGATGCGGAGGAGTTCGACTTCGGGGTCGCCTCCGAGAAGGACGAGCCCATGACTGAAGGAGAGGAAGACCTCCAGTCCCTCTTCCAAGAGGCACTGGAGAGCAGTGAAGACGACGCCTTCTCCTGGGAAGGAGCTGACTCCTCCGAAGAGATCGGCTCTTCTTCCAGCGACGATACGGCGGCAGGGGGAAACCCCCATCAATTCCTCAAGGCCCCCATGGAGGGAAGCGAAGAGGGAAGCAGCAGCAGCGGCGGGCGAAGCAGCAGCAGCGCCGAGGACGATGGCAGCAGCAGCGGCGATGACGGCGATGATGACGACGATGATGGTGGAGATGCATCGTCGCGAAGCCCGAAGCACCGTAGGTGTTCAGACACCTACGACTGGTAGATGTAGGTAGCATCGTAAGAATAGGACCTCAAAGCCGAAGGATTGATTCCTTTGTAAAATCGGCTTTCCTTGTAATGAACTTTCCTTTAATGAAATCGAGTTCCTTTAAATTTTGTGTGTTCGATTACCTTCCAAAAAAGCCGATGGCAACGCATCAGGCTTCTATAAATATCCAAGAGCCGACGGAATTCAAACTAGAAGCAACCCGCAGAAGAATAGGATAATACTTTTAGCCTGAACCGAACTCTCAAATCCGAGCAAAATTCGAAAACCAAGCTCTACAAATCCGAGCAATAACTCCCCAAGCAGCCGGAATTCGAATCAGAATCTCCAGCAATCAAACCCTAAGTCAACAGATCTGACTATGGCAGATTCTACAGCTCAAATGACAAGCTCTGTAATCAACGATGCGGCAATCCACGGCCTGAAGGTAATATTCGGCCTAATCCTTTAGTTTTCTTCAGCTTATTAAGCTTCTGAAACTAAAATTCGGAAACATGACACCACACGTATGCTTCTGAATCTCTGAACTTCAGGTGTCAAACATCCTTCTGCCGCATCCCTTCATCCCAAAATCTTTCTGTCTTGGCCCACAAACCCATGAAAACCCCATAGATTTGATCTCTTGTGAAGCAAATAGGATCCCTTTTGTGAGTCAAAACATCGATCTGAACCTCTGGGCCGACTGCTTAAGAGCCTGGCCTAATCCACCTGAGAGCTGGATTACATGGTACAACAGAGTAGAAAAAGCTCACATGCCACTATGGCAGGATTTGAACATAGCCGATGCACTTAGCCTATCACTCTCACCCCTTGACAAAGATGAAAATCTTCTGAAAACCATCGGCTATTTCTGGTCTGATGCTCTGAATTGTTTCCTTTTTGGTCATGGACCCATGACCCCTACTCTGCTAGACATCACCATGATCACTGGACTAGACATTAGCTCTCTTAATCCTGCTGCTTACAAAATGGCAGAAGTCCCCTTTAAACTTTCTTCCAAAGTCAACTGCACAAACTGGGGTACTTACATGAGTCAGCACATGAAAACAAAAGGTCTAGTGACTGAGAAGGAACACACAGCCTTCTTAAATCTCTAGCTAGAGCACTTCATCTTCTATGGCCCTTCCTTAGCTCCAACTAAGAACTATCTCCCCTTGGCCTACCACCTGGCCCATGGTAATCACACTGGCCTAGGCAAACTCTTCCTTGGAGAAATTTACAGATATCTCCATTTGATGACATCTAACTTGCTTAATAAAAAGAAACTGAGAACTGGAGGCCCTTGGTGGTTTATTTAGTTGTGGGCACAACTGTACTTCCAACAGCATATTCCCAACTTCCAAGGCCTGACCAAGAACTCTTTCCCCGATGAAAGTGGCAAGCCAATCAGATGTACTAGTTACGGCCAAGCTTTGTTCAGTCTCCCTGGCAGTAAACTGAATTCAACAGATGCAGCAAACTGGTTTAGAATCTTCTACAAAGGACTAGACAATCCTCTCTACTTCCCGTTTACTGAATCTGAATCCTTTGAGAACCCAACTGCCTTTAGATTAGATAACTTTGCCGATGACGACAGCACTCGGCATCTATACTCTTTGATGATTCGACCTGGTTTTCTTCCTGTTGGCATCAGCACTTCTAACAGAATTATCAAGCCAGGTTATGAATCTTACCAACCAGCCATAGCAGCTCGGCAATTTGGCCTAGGACAGGTCCCTCCCCACTTCCACATTCACCACTTGGTGGAGAGCAGAGCCGATCTGCCTGACGGTCTTACCAGTTCAAGATGCTATAGCATGTTTGATGACCTCCACATCCCAATACCAGCCGATCTGTCCTTTACCTCTTCATCAATCGGCTTTGATACTTGGTGGAACATGTGGAAAACTCATGTCTTCAGAAAAGCTCTAGGTCCTTGACTACAGCAAATCGATCCTGAATATGTAATCCCCAAGGAAGAGGTACTGAATTTATGTACTTTATTCCTCCTGAGTCCTCTATCCCTTTCTCTTGGCTAATCCTGCCCATCCTGTTAGCAGCAACAAGATGGTCCAGAACCTACGACCAGCACTGGGAAGCCATTCCACTTTCTTCCAACTGCTCCTGATGTACTCTTCTGCAAAGGATCACCACCAATGAAGAAAGTGATAATGTCTGTTCAGCCAGACTTACTTCAGTCGGCTTCCAAGCGAAGACAAACTTCTGCAAGTGTTGCCCCCCGAGTCTTGACCAAGAAAAGGAAGATGATTACAAGGCGAGTGGTCAAGAAATTAGCACCAGCATCCCCAAGTCCATTAGAGTCTAATACCAACCAGGTAACTCATTTCTCTGAAACTTCTTCTTTATCTCATACATGTGTACTCCGGTTGACTGTGGTTCTATGTTCAGGATGCAGCTGAAGACATCCCCAATGCAGAAAGCCCGGATCAACATGAGATGGCTGCAACTCCTGATGCACTGTCGGATGCAAGCGAGGAACAAACCAATGCTCTTGACGTCAACACCAGCTCTGATAGGACAATTGCTCCTGAACCGCCCCACACTTCTTCTTCAGAACAGGTAACATTACAAAACCAATTCTGAACCAGCCGATAACTCCATAAATGCATCTTGCTCTAACTCCAGATACGCCAATAGAGTTTCGATATTTCAGGTTTGCTTTCCTTTGACCCTGCATCAATGGGCCTGACTACCCCTGGAGTAGAGACATCCTCTCTGCAGCAATCGGCTAACTTGGCACATCAGCTTCAACTTATCAAGGACCTTCTATCTGCTCCGATCACTGCTCTAGTTAATGATTCCAGCAAGACAAAGAACATCTTCGAGCAAATATAATCCCAACTCCCGGAGCCATTGCAAATCAAGCCCTGGTCAGCCAGCAACCTTCCATTCTTTCGGATAGAAGTGAATAAAGCACAACAACGGATGGAAGCACGTTGCTCTCAAGCTTCTCTGAAAGCTGACATTACCCAAAAGTGCAAGGCCCTCAACCAGAAGAAGGCAACCCTAGATACCAAAGCTGACGTGTCTGCCAACAAGAAGCGACTCGACCTCCTGAAGAAAGAACTGGCAGAACTCGAAGAAAAGGTCCGTACCACCAAGAAGCTCATCTAGGCCGAAGAAACTTCCATTGCAAACTCCGAACAAGAGACCCAGGAAATAACCGAGCAGATACAAGTAGAGTTTGTAGAGATAAGCACCTTGAGTCGGCAGATAGTAATAGGCGATGACAAGGATGACGAAGCAACCATAGCACGAGCAGACGCCGTCCGCACAGAAGCCATCCACGCCATAAAAGAATTCCTGAACCAGTAGATAGGCTCAAGAGACAATCAGTACTGCCTGTTAACCTGAAACTTGTATTTGTTTAAAAACATCTTAAGTCGATGGTTATACATCGGCTATCTTACTTCTCATATGCGTTTTTTTTACCAGCCAACTCAACGTGTTGGCCTGTCATCATCATTTTTTTTACCGGCCAACTCAACGTGTTGGCCTGTCATCATCATCATTTTTTTTCTTTTTGCGGCCAACTCAACGTGTTGGCCTATTACACTGCAGCCAGATGGATCTCATCGACTTTTCGTTACTCGCCTTTCCACATGCTCGGGAAATACTTCTTCAGATGCTGTCCATTGACGGCAACAGGAAACTTGACGCCGTCCAATTCCTCGAGCATGTACGCGTTCCCAGGCAAAACCTGATCAACCTTGTATGGCCCATGCCAAGTTGGAGACCATTTACCGAACTTTTTATCTTTAGTTCCCAACGGCAATACTGCCTCCCAAACCAAGTCTCCCACCTGGAAATCCTTAGGATTGACCTTCTTGTTGTATGCACGGGCGACTTTAGCCTTATTTTCCTTGATCTTTTCCAACGACCAAAGTCTTAGTTCCGTTAGGTCCTCCACATTGTCATTCATCAAGGCTGCATACTGTTCAGCAGATAGATCATTCTGAAACTCAACACGCCTTGATCCGGCCGTGATCTCCCACGGTAGCACAGCATCTTGGCCGTAGACTAGATGGTACGGCGACGTCTTGGTGGACCCATGACACGAAATACGATATGCCCACAAAGCTTCTGAGGCCGTGATCTCCCACGGTAGCACAGCATCCTGGCCGTAGACTAGATGGTACGGCGACGTCTTGGTGGACCCATGACACGAAATACGATATGCCCACAAAGCTTCTGATAACACCTCATGCCAGCGCCTAGGATATTCATTGATCTTTCTTTTTATGAGCTTGATGAGGCTCTGGTTGGATGCTTCAGCCTGTCCATTAGCTTGGGCATAATATGGAGATGATCTGATCAGCTTAATCCCCATGTCATCGGCAAACTTTCTGAACTCCTCCGATATAAAGACCGATCCTCCATCGGTCGTAATGGTCTAAGGAATCCCAAATCTGTGAATGATGTGCTCTTTGACAAAGCTGATCACATCTCTTGACGCTACCGACCTCATGGGCACCGCCTCTACCCACTTTGTGAAATAATCTGTGGCAGCTAAAACCCATTGGTGACCCTTGCTGGACGACGGGTTGATTTGTCCGATCATGTCCATGCCCCAACCTCTGAATGGCCAGGGTTTGATGATAGGATTCATCACTGATGCAGGCACTATCTGAATTTTGCCAAACCTCTGACATGCTTGACATCCCTTGTAATATTTAAAACAATCTTCCAGCATACTGGGCCAGTAATAACCCGATCGCCTAATCAGCCATTTCATCTTATGAGCCGATTGGTGAGTACCGCAGGCTCCTTCATGAACCTCATGCAAGAGCCGATTTGACTCTGAAGGTCCCAGACATTTCAGTAGCAGTCCTTCCAAGGTCCTGTAGAACATGTCATCCCCTATCAGAACATACTTCATGGCCTTGAGTCTTATCCTTCTGGGTACCCCCCGAGCCGAATCCTTCAAGTAATTGAAGATATCGGCTCTCCAGTCTCCGGGTTCTAGAAACTGAACCTCCACCTCGACTCCATCGGTTGTCTCCTTGTAGCCAGAAGCCATCTGTGCCAAATCATTGGCTTCATTGTTCAGAGTCCTGCGTATCTAGTGGAAATTGATGTACCTGAATCATGACATCAACTCACGGCACTGCATCCATATCGGGAAAAGAGCCTCGCTCTCACACCTATATTCCTCCGTGAGCTGAGAAATCACCAGCTTCGAATCTCCAAAAATTTCCACCGCTTCTGCACCGGCTTCGAGAAGCAATTCCATCCCTTTGCGAACGGCTTCATATTCCACCAAATTATTAGTACACGGGGCAGTCATTCTGATGGAGAAGGAGTAAGTCGCCCCACGAGGCGACACCAACAGAATTCCCACACCGCATCCATCATCACAAGCCGATCCATCAAAGAACATAGCCCAAGCACGAATAAATAATGCAGCAATATCAGTGTTGATCCTGTCCGCAACAAGATCCGCCAGTGCTTGTCCTTTGACTGCTTTTGCAGGCTGGTACCGGATATCGAATTCTGACAATGCAAACATCCATTTTCCAAGTCGGCCTTTAAGGACAGGGGCCGACAACATATGCTTTATGACATCCGATTTGCATATGACAATTGTTTCCGCCGAGAGCAAAATATGGCGAAGCTTCGTACATGTAAAGTATAAGCAAAGACAAAGCTTCTCAATTTCAGGATACCTGGTCTCGGCATCTAACATGCGTCTGCTGAGATAGAAAACCACCCTCTCTTGGCCGTCATGCTTCTGTACTAGCACCGAAGCAATGGAAGTGTCACCCACGGATAGGTACACATAGAACGGCCTATCTTGCTGAGGAGGAACCAATACTGGAGGCTTTGACAAATATTCCTTGATTTCATCGAAAGCTTGTTGCTGTTCTGCCCCCCAGCGAAACTCATCATCGGATTTGATCTTTACTAACCCCATAACGGCTCAATGCGTCCAGACAGATTAGAAATAAATCGCCTGACAAAATTAATTTTACCGATGAGTTTCTGCAACTCCTTCTTTGTAGTAGGTGGTTTCATCGTCTTTACAGCTTCTTGACTCTTTAGGCCGATCTCGATTCCCCATTCATGCACCAGGAATCCCAGAAACTGACCGGCCGACACACCGAAAGCGCACTTCTTTGGGTTCATTTTGAGCCCAAACCTCCGGGTCCGCTCCAAAACTTGACGCAGATCTTCTAAACGCCCTCCAGCTGATTTGGACTTGACCACGACATCATCAATATAAATCTCTACCAGCTTGCCGCTGAGATCATGAAAAATGTAATTCATAGCACGTTGGTACGTTGCACCGGCATTTTTCAGCCCGAAGGTCATAACCAAGTACTCGAACAAGCCAACTGAACCTGGTACTCTGAACGCAGTCTTGTTCACGTCCTCTGGGGCCATGAAGATCTGGTTGTAACCGGCATTGCCATCCATAAAACTCGTCATTTTGTGGCCAGCAGCTGCGTTGATCAATGTTTCTGCAACATGCATCGGGTATTCGTCCTTTGGTGTTGCTCTGTTGAGATCTCTAAAATCGACACAAACACGCCATCGGCCATCCTTCTTTTGTACCGGTACCACGCTAGAGATCCATTCTGCATATCGGCACGGCCTGATGAACCCAGCATCCAGCATCTTCTCCACCTCTTTCTTAACTTCTTCTAGGACTTTGGCCTTCATCTGACGTGCTCGTTGCTGAAACGGCCGAAATCCTTTCTTGAGCGGGAGCCGATGCTCGACTATGCTTCTATCCAGTCCGGGCATCTCGGTGTAGTCCCATGCAAAGCAACCCCGGTATTCTTTTAGCAGTGCAATCATCTCCTCTCGCAAAGCCGGATCCAACTTCTTGCTGATAAATGTCGGCCGTGGCTTATCCCCAGGACCGATGTCAACCTCTTCCAAATCATCAGCTGATGTGAACCTGTATCTGAGTTTGCCGTCATCTGAAAAATCAGCTGCGAACGCAAGCGAGTCTTCACTATCCACAAGATCAGCGGCAAACACAGGGAGATGACAAGAAAAATTATTTGGCCAACCGCACGGGCTGGCCACTTCTATACTTCTATTATCATTCAGAGCCAAATAGTCAATGAGTGGCCAATTGCCAGAGCAGGCCATCATGTGTACATGATGTAACAATTCCGACCACAAACAAAATTCTTGTATTTTTTGGGGCCGATCGCTGGGACCGGCCTCTTTATTTCTATTACACCCCGTGGCTTGCCAGGATGCATCTATTCTGTGAGGCCAGTGGATAAGACCAGCCTCAGTCCATTTTTTATCGCCTCGATCCGATCACAATCTTCCAGGGCGATCCCTGAGATCGGCTCTTGTCCTTCCGCATCCCAGGCGTTCATATCTGTGACCGAGACCTCGCTAGAATCGTCTGCAGGGACCACTTCTGTTTCATCGTCATCCCATTGGACGAGGTACTGATGCATTGTGGAAGGGATACAACAGTTTGCATGAATCCAGTCCCTTCCAAGCAGCACTGTGTACGTACTCTTACTGTTAACGATGAAGAACGATGTTGGTACAGTCTTGCGGCCCACTGTCAGTTCCACATTAAGAACCCCCATCGCCTCTGATGGCTGTCCATTAAAGTCATTAAGCATCACATTGGTCTTGATCAGATCGACAGAAGAACGACCCAATCGGCGCAGCACAGAGTATGGCATCAGGTTGACTGCGGCACCAGTGTCGACCAACATCCTGTTCACAGGCTTGCCGTCGATGAAGCCCTTGAGATATAACCCCTTCAGGTGCTTGTAGCTCTTCTCCTTGGGCTTCTCGAAAATGATTGGCCGTGGGCCGAGATCCAGCTACGCGATGGCCGATTCTTCCGGTTGGGGTGCTCGAAACTCCGATGGGAGCACGAACACCATGTTCACATCAGCCGATGGCTTCTCATCGGCTTTCGTCTGCTTGGGGCACCACTCCTTTCTTGGGGGGCGCCTCTCCTCCCTTTGCGGTCACCTGACTTGCTCCGCGAGATCCGGACACGCCTTCCTCAGCACGTCAAGATACTTTGCTTCTGCCTCTTCCAGATTGCGCAAGCGCTGTACTCTGCGCTTCTGCAACCGATTAAGCCCGTCAGGACACCACCATGGGCGATGGTACCTGTCTTCTTCTTCTGGCTCGGAATCACCCCTGGATGGGCGCCTCACGTGGTCATCCTGACGCGTTCCGGGCCCCAAGCGCCGGAACACTGATGTCTTGTCCTGCTGGTGTCCTCGAGGCCTGCACTCCAAACAATCATCTATAGTAGGCAATCGGCTCATGCTGGAATTCCAGCAATACCTGAAGAACGGGCAGTGCCAGTGGTCGCGTATAACCTGGCGTCTCCCCAGTGTCCTCCCTGAGCGGTGCTCGTACTCATCTTCTTCCCATTCATATCGGTGGCGTAGCTGGTACTGGTACTGGTATTTTTCGAGAAGCCGATTAGAAGCTGGAAGCTGGTTGCGGATGTGACGCACTTGCTCTTCAGTTACATGTCGCTGTTCCGACTTGCGTTCATCCTGCTGCTGTTTGCCAGAAACGGCCTCTCTCCTCTGCTTATCATGGCGGCGCATAGGTCCCACCATGTTGATCTGGAATGCCAAGTCCTGGCCCTCGGATCCGAAAGCTGACAGCTCCACCACGTTAGCTTGCGGGAAGGGCTTGGTGTCAACCTTCATCGTGTGTTGAGCCAGGATTAATCGGCCTTGCTCGATAGCCGATTGTATCTGATGACGTAGCTCCCTTGCACTCACCCGTGGAATGAGCGAACGAGTGGTGCCATTTGCAGTACAGTCTTCCCTACAGCTCTTGGGCCGTCGGCAACTTGTGATTCTCTGGGAGCTTCAGCTATTTTTCTTTGAGAAGCAGATCAAATATCTGCTCTGCTTTAGTCACGTCGAAGTCGAAGCCCTTCACAAGTCCCTGCTGCTTGACCCACTTGCACGGGACAGGGTTTGCCCCCCGGGTCCACTCTGCCACGGCCACTTCTTGCTCTTCACCAGAGTCATCAGATTCATCCGCCTGGGCCATGTTTATATGGCGCTTGAACTTGTCCTGGTACAACTCAGGATGATAATGCTCGTACGCTGTAAGCTTCTGCACCAGGTGCGCCAGAGATGTGAACTCCAACTGAAAAGCCGCATCCTTGATCGGCTTAGCGAGTCCCAGGATAGCCAGATCGACTGCCTCCTTCTCTATGATGCGCGATGAGTAGCATCGGTTCTTGACTTCTCTGAAGCGCTGTATATACTCCGACACAGTCTCCCCTCACTTTTGCCTGACCTGGGCGAGGTCGGCAATTCCAGCTTCGGCAGCCTCCGAATGGTACTGGGTATGGAATTGATCTTCAAGCTGCCTCCAAGTCCGAATCGAATCCGGAGCCAGCGATGCATACCATCCAAAAGCTGGGCCTGTAAGGGATTGGCCGAAGAACCGGACCCTTAACGGATCCGACACTGAGATCATTCCCAAGCTGCGTTAAGTATCGGCTCACATGCTCGATGGAGCTGGCTCCCTCTAACCCGTTGAACTTGGTGAACTCCGGAAGCCGATACTTGGGTGGCAGTGGGATTAAGTCATAGTCGCTTGGGTACGGCTTGGAATAGCCGATCGCTTTCCTCTTGGGCAGGATGCCGAACTGGTCTCTCAGTATCGCACTGACCTGCTCCACACTAAGAACTCCTGGGGCCGATGGCTCAGCACTCGGCCCAGTAGCGTACTTTGCCAGCCACGCTTGTTTTTCTGCGTCTGCTCCAGAAGCTCCTGGGTTTACCATTTGCACCGAGCCTGCTGGACTGACGCTGTCAGGAATGTAGGCTCACGTGTAGCCGTGCAGAACCTCCTTGGGTGGCTCGGTGAGGAACTGGCCTTCTCCAGGATCACCGCCGATCTTGTGGACGACGTAGATCGGCGAGCTCTGCGGTCTGGGAGCTGCAAATGAGAATGACAGTTGCGGCCTAGAATGCAGTGCAGCTTCCTCTGTGTGACTCCCCAGGATTGGCCCCGATGGAGAGTACTGGTTCTTGATTATCTCCTGGATGACGCGATGCGCCAATCGCTCAAGCTCGTTCATCAGGCTCTGAGAGTGTCGATGAAGTGCATGGGCCACCATGTAGTTCATCTCCTGACGCAGGGCCCTGGTGCGCTCCTCTGATGGTACAGACAAGTCCACGTTGTCGAGAGCGCCTTCTGGTGAGAACCCCTTCCACCTGATGCCATGGTTGCGAGTCTTCTCAAAAGAGCCGATGAGATTGGCTTCCAGCAGAGCTTTGATCTCATCATACTTCTTCTTGTGTTCGGGAGGAAGCTCTTCATACGTGATGGGCTTGGGAGCAGGTTCTTGATCTTGAGCTCCAGTCATTGTTGCAGTGGACGTTGTTGCCGAGAAGGGTCCCACCAGGCGTGCCAGAATGTGTTGTCGGTCGAAACCCACCGGCGAGCAGCAACGGGCAACACGAAGAGCCGGGAGGTTGCTGGGGCACTAGCAGGCACTGCTCCCTCATCGACGGCCTGCAATTCCGTCACGCGCCCGGAGGATTTGTGAAAACCGGGCGTGCCACCTGACCTATACCCGATCAGGAGGGATCTGATTGTATCCAGATATGATAAATAAAGCAAATAACTATAAAACTGCTTCAATTAAATCTAATTAATCTAATCCACGATGGTAACAGCTTCACTGCTAGATCGGAACATCCTACACGTGACTAGGCCTAATGAACATAACAGATAACTAAACCACAATACTGCCCTGATCGCAAGAAGCGATCAGGGCAGCATGGCACTTACTTGGATGAAACCCTAGGATTAGGGGTGGCGATGCGCAGAGAGTTGTTGTTTGCGAGACGTGATGACGCTCTCCTTTACGAATAACAAAGGATACATATTTATAGTTCGGAGACTTGGGAAACAATCTAAACTAATCTTGTCCCGATCGGACTCTATCTCTAATCTTAAACTAAATCTAAGGATACACGGCCCATGTGGCCCAGATGCTCACGCAGGAGCCGATTTACAAGTCTTCTTAGTCTTCTGCTTTAAGTCCATCTTGATTTCGGCCCATAAATTAACCCTGTTAATTTATGGCGATAACAGTTGCCCAGTCCTTGTAGAACTGGGGGAGACCTGAGCCAGATGGAGGAGACAGTCAATGACGTCCAACCACTGCCTCAGGGCGTCTGGCGAGGCTGCAGTAGCCGGAGGGTTGCGAAGCAACTCCCTAGCTGCCGCCAGTGCTCCGCCGCTCGCAGCTTGTGAGGGGGCCCTTGATGGGCGCCCTGACTCTTGCCGACGTGCGGCACGCGCCGCTGCCGACGGTGGCTGCTCCACGGGCACGGTTGCCCGTGGGGCAGGAAGGCGAGAGGCGTGTGGCGCGGATGATGCCACACCCTTCGTCATCTCCACGTCGTGGTGGGAGTGCTCAACCCCCCGAACCATGGAGATGAGCAAGAGATGAACTAAGACCAGCTAAAGATTCCCCTACCTGGCGCGCCAAATGTCGTGGTGTGCAAACCCATAGCCGGGTGGCGTTGTGCACCCGCCTAAACCCAGAGGGTGAGTACTCAGGGGTTAGCTAGGATTAGTCCAATCTCGATGGAAGAACACGATGAACACAGCAGATTTAGAGTGGTTCGGGCCGCCGGAGCGTAATACCCTACGTCCACTGTGTGATGTATTGCTTGCGCTCTCAAGAGGTTGAGAACGGGATGGTTCGGAGTGGAACCGAGCTTGTGTTGTGTCTGGCCTGGTCTCGAGAGAGTCTAGAGAGTCTACGAGCGCCTCCCTTTTATATCTCAAGGGAGGCACGTACATGGCTGTTTTGTCCCCGACAGGTGGGCCCAACGATGTAGTATAAAATGACATACTGTACAGACATTATGGCATTGCAGGCGACGGAGATCTTATTCCTGGATTTCCATGCTCTGCCTGTGGGAATATTCCATCCGGCATAGCCATGCCCTGTCTTGTCGAAACGGCGCCAGGGTGTAGCTTCCGGCGTTGCCTGCAGCGTAGCTAAACGGGTCGTGTAGCTTGCGGCGTAGGCGGTATGATGAAATCCTACCGTGCTGTCGTATCCATTTAATGTGGCAGACGGGCTCTGCGCGGATGCGGCACATGCGGCTGCACTGTGTACCTCGGTAATATGCGGTCTACAGTGAGGCCTGACAAAGGCTGTCCCACGTGCCGCGGCGGCAGAGCACGCCTCAACCACCCGCATTGAATGCGGTGGATGGGCGAGTCTTCCAGCGGAAGACTCACGCCCGCGCCTGTGGGACACGTGGTGCCTCCGGACCCCGCCCCGGCGGTATATTGGTTCTACGCGCGTGGGAGGTCCGGACGGACGCGGGGAGGTCCCGGACCCCTATGGGGGGTCCGAGTCTTGCTGCAGTAGGAGTGGGTATCCCTGCTACAGGGTACCGACAATATTGCTAATAGCTGCACGTGAAGGAAGATACTACTGCTGGCTAATTACATATATATGTATCGTCAGTGAAGTCCGTCTATCTACTGGATGGTGCCATTAATTACGATCGTGGATCGGTGACTTCAATTAATAAGCAAACAAGCGAAATGGATGATACTCTTATATATGATCAGCTCAATGCAACATCAGCAGTGTCCCCATGCATCGTCGATCACTCATCCATCACATCTTAATTAATTATTTATCAGCACTTGCCGTCAAATCACACTACTACAAAAACAATTTGTAGCAACGCCTCGTTTTTTTAGGGCCGAACCAAAAAGTCATCCGTTCCTATAAATGGAGCGAGGGTACAGTAGAATAATCCGCCCCTAAATATGACATATGTCGGGGCGGCTGACCCCCTCTGCCGCCCCTGAAAATGGGTGCCATTTTTAGGGGCGGGTGTTGGGGGCAGGGGCGGGGGGGGTGGTCAGCTGCCCCTACAAACAATCATTTTAGGGGCGGCTCACCCCCCATCCACCCCAAAAAATGCCCTCATTTTCAGGGGCGGCTGAGGGGGTGAGCCGCACCTAAAAGTATCATTTGTAGGGGCGGCTCATCCGCCTACCTGCTGTGACACCCTAGGTGTCTGCACAAGAAAACTACATTTATTTCCTGTGCTTCATGTGTGAAATTGTTTGAGCAAGGGCTTATTTTAAAACTTTAAGGACCTTTGTGTCATTATGAATTGTTCCAAGGTCAACTTAATAGTTTTATTTGAATAGGATATGTGATTATAGCTTTTGTGGAGGGTTTATTTGCAAAATGTAGTGTAATCATTACTTGGCAAGGAATCTTTCAATTCAGCCTAGATTTAAAGTGATTTTGCATTGAAAAAGACAAAAGTCCTTTGAATTCAAATTCTCTTTATATTTTCAAAAATAACTCTTTAACCTTTAATCAAATAAATTTTTGCACAACATAAAAGTTGTAGATCTTGAAAAGTTGAACAACTTTCATGTTGGGCACTTTTTCATTTGAGCCCTAGTTTAAAAGTTATCTTTGTTTTACAGTTGGGTCCCTGGAATTTTCTGAAATTGCAAATTAGCCCTTTGTCTTCCACCTCCAGCCTGCTCCTCTGCTTCCTCTGACCGCCGCCGCTGTGCAGCGCCGCCCGTCGCTGTGGAATGGCCGGGAGGACACCTCCTGCTTGCAGAACCGCTCGACGCGTCGCGCCCGACCTCCTCCACCGCCCTTTGCCTTCGCGCTGTGCCTCTCCTTGCTCTGCCACGCGCCCAGATCGACCCGCCGGCCGCCACCTCACCGTCGCCGTGGCAAGCCCAAATCAGAGCCCCAGCCCTCATTCTCGCGCGCGCATGAGCACTACAAGTACCCCATTAAGCTAATTCGAGAGCTCTTTCGCTTTTTCCCCACTCCGATGCCCCAGAACACCGCCGCCGCCACACAGAGCTCCGCCGCCGCCTGCTCACCGTGGAGCTCATAGCTCCAGGCCTCCTCCGCCCAATCCAACCCCTCCAATGGCTCTGCCTCACCTTCGCGCATCTTCCCGACCACTTCTCGTCGACCATCCACCACCGGAGCACCCCCGCCGGCGAGCGCCTCCGCCGCCGCGTCCCTGTCCGCCGTGGACTGCCCACCTCCGACCATCTCTTCGCGAACCAAGGGTACCCAGAGCTTCGCCTCGGTCCCCTTTAGCTCCTCCACCACCTATTCCTCGCCGCCGATGACCCCTTCCGCCGGAATCGCCGGTCAAACCACCCGCCCCCTCTCTGACCACGGCCGAGGACTCTCTACTAGAATTCAAAGAAACTCAGGGGGTTATCTGAATAGCTCAAGACTCATGTGAATAGTGCCTTTAGGGACCTCTTTGTGATTTTTGCTGTAAACTTTGAAATTCCATAGAAATTCGTAGAAAAATCAGAAAAAGGCAAATCTTGATGTTTTGGAATCCTCATGAAGAGATCTTTGCAGTAGAATCATAATATGTTGGGTGTTAGTTGAAAGTTTTTGCTGTAAAAATAGATTTGTGTTACTAGTGTTTAACTGCTAGTTGTTTTTATCTTTTTCTTAACTGATGATTGAAACCATTTCTTGATGTGAAATGTTTATGGTGAGAAGTTCTTGTGACCCTAGTGTTGTTATAAAAATTTCGTGGTCATTCCTTCTATTTAGCTATTTCTTTGATTTAATACTTGTTAAGTGAGCTTTAATCATGTTAAATAGTTTCCTTGCTTAGAAAATCCTGGTAATTTTTTTAGAGATTTTTTTTAGTCATATGTTACAGTCTGTAAAACCTGAGCACCAGTTCATGACTATAACAGAAGCTACAAATGAATCTTGTTAGTTTTCTATCATTTTTGTTTATTTTATCAGAATAAATTATGTGTATATTAAATCTTTAAAAATTTATAGTAGCTAAGTTAGCTCTGTGCAGACCTCTTGTTAAATTTCTAGCTTCTAGATTGCTCTGGTCTAACCTGTATAATTCAAACTTGTTCTAGGAGTTGACTGAATAAATGAATTGTTCTGAATAAATGGCTGCATGTTTTGGTACGAAATTTGCAGGATAGATTACTCTGTTTACCTTCTGTTTGATGTAATTTTTGATGAATTTACTACTGAATGTGTGCTGGGTTAGGTATTTATTAGCAAACCATGAATTGCAAGCTATAGGAATCAACTACCACTTGTTCATGAAGTTAGTGAGCTTCTTTTGTGCTGTTGATCATGATGCCTTGTGTAGTTAGAAAATTTAGTTATCTACTCTATAAATGATTGCCCATGTGTTAAGTTTGTTTACTAATTGTTAGACTACAACTTTATTGTGAGATGAGTGTGATTATAATTTCATCTATTGCATTACATATAGATACGACTGCTCTATCGGACGGAACGTACGAGCTGATCCCGGATTTCGAAGGAGGTGATCACGAAGCCCAAGTGCACGCCGCTGTACTGACTGAAGACCCGGACCAAAGTTCGGAAGAGCCCAAGGCTAACCTAGCTAGCGACTACCGAGAAGGCAAGCCCCGGACATAACCTATATTTCAAATTATTATCATTTATTGTTCTTACTTACTTGTGCATTTACAGTTCTTAGGATTTGAATTGAAACCCTAGATGCATGATCTTAGGAACCTATGTACTGAACACTAGACCTGAGTTCGAATAATTGCTAAGCTTATAGGACCGGTAAAAGTCGAGTGATTGTCTGTCACTCGCGAGCTCTATAGATATTGCTTGTTTACTTTCTGTTATCAATATAAGGACAATGGACGGAGTTGTGTTCGATATCATGTCCTTGTATGAGACCCCGTCTGTGTTGATGAACTTGCTAAGGTCGCGGTGTGTGGTAGTGCTGGTTAAGTTTTTGAACGTACTAGCCACATGCCGTAAATATGGAACGCGGTAAGCCTAGTAGCCGATTGGATCGGGGAGTGGATATACCTATCACTCTCTCTTAGGGATAGGTTTTATTTTTATGTTGCGCAACACTTCGGCTATGAGGGACGAGGTTGGACCTTGGTGCCCTGTAGTCGGGGAGAGTGACCCTATCCACAAGCCGGAAAGAAAGGTAAACGGTTGTTTGGGAACGACCCGACGGTGTTCCAAACGTGTGTGTTAGGTCTGCCTGGCCAGGTTAACAAATTCGATTCGAATCGTCCGCTTCTCACGGTTTGGGACTGCTTGATCTCTTTGCCACACAGAGTAATAAGAGCAACATTATTATGATTAATCCCGATGTTTGCTTAAAAGTTCTACCCTAGTTGAATAGTAGTTGCTTACATAGAATGGTTAATCAACTAGAATCTTGGAAGCTAAAATTTGAAAGTAAGGACCTACTCTTTATTGCTTTTCAGCAAAAGGAAAACCAGAGCCTCACAGAACCGTGCATAGTCTAGTTAGGTGGGCTACGTATACCCGTTGACGGTTAAGTTTTGCTGAGTATTAGAATACTCAGCCTTGCTGTTGAAACCCTTTTTCAGGTATGAGTTTTGAGGAACAGATCGCTAGTTTGTCTTGGCCCTGCTCTTTGCCTCCTGGCTGGTCCATAGAGTGGGATCCGTCTTCGGCCGGCAATGACCCTGACGAGTGATACCTTGCTTGGGCTAGCTTGGTATACTTTTGCGATGTGTTGTAGCCGTCGTTTTCTCTTTCCGCTGCTTTTCAACTCTGAACTTAAAGTTATGACTGGTATAACTGTTTTATTGAGTTTGGTTATGTAATAATGCTTCGAACTGGTTTGTAATAACTACTAAGCTCGTGTTGTAAAATATGTGGTTGTAATATCACTGGACTCGCCTTCGTGCGGGGTATGCTTGTTCGATCCGAGAACCGGTGGTTGTATCGGGACGTTACCCGACAGACCAAGAATTGTTCCGTTTGAAATGCGTTTGTGTCGGTGTTGCCTTTATGGTGATGGCCAGCGCACTTGAGCCGGGATAATTCAGGTGGTTCTACCACACCTGCCCCTAAAAAAGTATATAAAAATCTGTGTCCTTCTTCCTCCTCCTCCCGACCCTCCATTATTGGCTCGGGAGAGGTGCTCCCCAAGATCGAAAAAAGGAAAAAAGGGGAAAGGTTTTCAACTCGATTTCCTTGAAGTTTGGGGTTCTAGGAGGTAAGTTGACGCTAATTTCTTGTCATTCCTAAGCTCTTTTGTTAGATTTGTGACTCAAATGGTGCTCTCTTTCCCTCTAACTAGCTCTAGATCTCCATGGTATGGATTAGTCATTTGAGACACCATTTGCCTCAAACTTTTGGATGAAGTTGTGCTATTTTAGATCGAGAACAAGATTATCTAATTATTAGTATTGGATCTACATATTTTAGCCTCATTTCTAAGTAAAGTACTCACTAGATCTATGGAGGAGAGAGAAGAAAATTTGTTTTTTTTCCCTATTTTCACTCACATGCATGATAGATTTTTTTTGCAAGAAATTGTGTTACAATAATATGTTTGGTTTTTATTTTCTTATTTAGTACTATCTAAATGACATTTTACTAATATCTATGCTTATAGACTAGTATGTATATTTCCAATGCCATTTATGGTTATTATACTTTGGAGAAATAAATTTATGTTTTCCCTAATTATTTACGTAAGTAGTTGTTTTTTTAATCCATTTGAATTATTTGTTACTGTTCAGATATGGATAGGACATGGATGTTCACTGTAAAAAGGACAGACACCTATTTTCGTAGAGAGCTTAACAAATTCATTCAAGTTGCCGAGAACCACGCAAGAAATGAGAAGACACAACTGATGCGTTGTTCATGCTTTGACTGCCAGAATTTGAGAGTATTCAGCAACCCAACTACAATCAGATCGCATATGATAGTGAGGGGTTTTGTCAAGGACTACATGGTCTGGAAGCAACATGGCGAGACTGATGCTTCACCACCTCCGGCGAATAATCCACTGAGTCAAATCGTAGAGGACGATGATTTTGACAGAATGGTTAGTTCTTGTTCTTATTTTCATGATGGCGGAGATGATGATGGTGTTAGTGGATCCCATGGTGATGATGGTAATGCTGATGATGTTGGGGTTAGTGGATCTCATGGTGATGATGTCGAGTGTCCCATGGATGGTGATAGTAGTGATGATGAACTTGATGATGGTGATTTTCTTGGCCAGTTGTTGCACCACACTAAAGCAGAGGTATTGGTTGCTAGTGCCCGGAGGTTAGCAAACTTCGAGACGGTAAAAAAATCAGCTGAGGAACTTATTTATGACCGCTCGAAGGAATGCCCGAAATATTGGACCGTGCTTCATTTCATACTTGAGCTGTTGACACTGAAGGCTAAGCATAGTTGGTCAGATGGTAGTTTCAATGATCTGCTACGTATCTTGACTTGGTTACTTCCAAAGCCAAATAAAGTGCCAGCCAACACATACAGAGCAAATAAGCTTGTCAGCCCGTTCACCATGGGTGTGGAAAGAATCCATGCCTGTCCTAATCATTGTATATTGTATCGTGGGGACACTTTTAAAGATCCGAAAAAAATACCCTGTATGTTCCGCAAGTCGCTACAAAAACAATGCTGGATACTGTGATGATGACAATCAAGATCCAACCAATGTGAATAAGGGGAAGGGGAATGTGGTGAATAATAATAGTGCTGCCTCCGTTGAGCTAGATGACGCTACATTAGGCATTTCTGAGAAACAGAGCAGAATTTCAGCCATGGTAATGTGGTACCTCCCAGTTTTTGATCGCCTTAGGCGTTTCTTCCCAAACCCAAAGGATGCTGAGATGATGCGCTGGTGGGATTCAGATAAGCGCAAAAAGGGTGACGGAAAGCTCAAATGTAGGACGGGATGCACGGTGTGCATGGATGACACCGTATCGCCTTTCCTTGAGGGTTATCGGAAGGTAGTTTACCTTGGATACATACGCTTCTTAGTTGAAGGGCATAGGTACCGAAGTAAGAAGTTCTATAATCATTTTGATGGCAACCCTGAATTCCGTTATAATCCAGAACAACGAGACGGGCATTATGTTTTCAATATGGTCCGAAACGTCAAGGTCACTTATGGGAAGAAGAAGGAAGATGGGAAGAAGAGAAACAGAGATAAGGCACCTATCGAAGGCGTACCATTCAAGAAACAATCCATCTTCTACAAGTACTTGCCGTATTGGGCAGATCTTGAAGTCCGCCATGCAATCGATGGTATGCACCTGAAGAAGAATGTGTTTGGTAACACAATTGGGCTCCTTCTAGAGATATCAGCCAAAATAAAGGATACATACAAGTCACGACAGGACTTGGTAGCCATGCAGATAAGAAAAGACCTTCACCCTGTTGATAAAGGGAATGGTAGATATGAACTTCCCCCAGCTAGCTACAACTTGACACGTGATGAGAAGAAGGCGATGTGCGAGAGCTTAAGAGGGATCAGAGTCCCGAGTCGTTTCACATCCAACATAAGAAAACTAGTGTCGATGAAAGATTTATCACTATGCGGCTATAACTATCATGATTGTCATGTGTTGCTTATTGGTACTTTGTAACGTCACGAATAAAATCCGCACGCGCACGGATACCGCTTTAGCTTTCACCCAAGAGTATTCCAGGGTATCGTATCCACTGGGGAACATGAGTACACTATCTACGGGTTCAGACAGTCCAAGGATACACACACTGGTGTAGGAGGATAGGAAAGAGAGGACTTTCTAAGATCTAGAATCTATGTTTAGAAGAAGAGATCACGTCGCTGTTATACTTCGAGCTAAAGGTATCGACTGGCTTAAACAAGCCAGTAGCTCCAATAATAGTGCTCTATCCGATATCCGAACGTGGAGGATTACTAGGGCTCGAACAGGACTATCACCACCTGCCGGCTACCTCTACAAACTGTGGGACAATCGGACAACTGAGTGGTATAGTTCAGCCTAGACACCATGTCTACGCCTTTCCCTACTAACTCTAGAGGCGATCAGGGTTATCCTTTTCTATCCGGAGCCCATCTAGAGTCAAATGCTACTCGCTAAGCATACACATCAACTAATATAAGGCAGAGATGATAACTTGCGATCTAAACTCTAATTCTAAATAAACAAAGAAAGTCTCGAACACTTACAACCGAATAAGCATCCGTCGAGGTACAAGCGGAGAAGAGCGCCGACAAGCCCGGCACATCCTCTGACTCCTCCTCACTGTCGTGTAGAGGTACAAATTGGAGAAGAACGCCGTTACCGGCGCCCCTCCTGAGTACCTCTACTCCTAAAACTCCCTAAGATAGCTCTACACCTCAAGTGAGGACTCAAGAGAAGAGATGGTGTGGTGTGGTGTGGTGTGGTGTGGTGTGTGTGATCATTTGAGCCCCCTCCCCTCATATATATAGGGGGGAGCCACCATCCATTCGCCCGAGAACCGACCCAAACCGCCATGGAGGACCAATAGCACCTCGCCACGTGTCATCTGAGAGGTAGTGGGGCCCGTGGGCCGCCACCACTGGGTCGGGCGACATGGAGGTCGGCCGACCGTGGGCTGGGTCTGTTTGGCCCGGTCTTCGGTCAGGTGGCTGCTAGGTGGGCCTCCATGTCATGTATATGGGTAAGGGCCTGTCTTAAGTCAGTTTGGTAGCTCTGGTGGGCCCTTGGATCCTCGTGAACGCGTCTGATTCGTCGAGAAGTTGTTGTCTTGGATCGATGATGTGTCGCCTTGCTTATGGGTTGCGTCTCTCTCTCTCTCTCATGTGCAGCTGCCAAGTGGGCCCTTTTGCCTTTGGGCTTGCTTGTGCTTGGCCCAGGAATTTATGCCTTGGATAATATGCTTGTTACATGCAGTTTTGGCCCAAATTCACCTGCACACATTCTCAGACCAGCATCTGTGGAATTTGTCAAATAATCATCCTATGCTAATATTTATTCCTTCTGATGCTCGACTTTTGCACGATAGTTGACGGTTAAAATGGGTCGTTAGTGACCGTCAACAAGATCCCCCACACTTAGTTCTTTGCTCGTCCTCGAGTAAAGGTAAGAACTAAGGCGGACCCGACTTCACATGATATGACACCTGCATACAAATTATTCTAAGCCTTACTTTTGCCTGTGAATTTTGATGTGTCTACCATAAATGTTTGGGAAGTTGAAGAGCGGAACGGTGTTGACTTCAGTCTCCTCCACTTTTCTGCTATATGACTGGGGTTTTGGAAAAAAAATTTGCAAAGACCAACCATAGCTTTACTTCTCCATAGGATCTGTCATGTCACTCATTATGTATATATCCTCACCAAGGCATTGCTTCTTTTCACCCTACTTCTAAAGATGGCTTATGTGGAGCTCATGGTAGGGGAAGTGGAAGCATGCACTTTTGTCACATATATTGCAAAATCAAATAAAGGATCCATGGAGATGACAAATCAAACAAGCTGATCAAGATCATGCACATATGTGGAAGGTGGATGGTGAAAATGGAATACTCCATTTATGAATCTCTCTCTCCTTTATTTGGATAACATGAGGACATGGCTATATATATATTTTTTTCATTTTTTCATGGACATTGATGTGTCCATTTTTTTTGGGGGTCATGCTTCTTGGGCATGCCATCTTTTTTTTTGGATAGCCCATGCCTCATTTGAAGGATACTAGAGAGAGAGATCATTAAACATGGAGTTTTATTTTGTGGATGGATGGAATAGCATAGCTGACTTCCAGTGTAGAAGTTCAGCTGGTGGAGTGCACATGATCTTGATCAAACAAATATGAAAGACATCTCACTAGGGTCACAAAGTTTGAAGAAGCTCAAAGCAATAACAAGGCACATATGTGTAAAGATTTGTATCATGAAGATCATCATATGGCCTTGGTAGGACAAACACGTGGAGTTGTAAAGCTATGGAGGTTTTTCTTTTTGATAAAAGTTTCCCAGACACATAAGCAGATAAAGCAAGGATTCTTCCATCAAACCATATCGCACTGGTCAACAACTTAACAATTATGGGTTCCCTAAGATATTATTCACAAGCTCAGGCTTAGCAAAAAATAAAAAGTATGCAAGCGAATCATTGAGAAGCACAGAACCAGAGGATACCTTGAGTTTAATTTTAATGATTAAGCAAGATTTTTATTTAAACTCATAGGTTAGGGAGAGTATGAGGGGTAAAGTGCACAAACCATCGCGATGAAGATGATCGGAGCTTAGTGCTAGTCAGCCAAACCTGAGGTTCCACTGCCCAATACTAGCTCTGATTCGTCTTGGATTTTTGCATTCTGGTTCGTTCGGTGTTGTGCACGTGTTGTGGGAGATCTCGAGTGTATATGCATGAGAGTTCCGAGAGATCTCCCCCACACTTGTTCTTGTACTTGGTGCTTATTCAAAAACAAAAATATGGAAACAGACTAATAGCTCCACCGGTTTTAAGAACCAGGGAGCTCCTAAAATTTATTGAAACTAAAATTTAATCTCACCAAGATACTTACTCAAGCAAGGCTGAACTAAGGTTGCACCAACATGAGTATGTTGTGCAATATTAATCCAAAACCTTGGCTTACCTTTCTACTTGAATTCAGCTCAATGACTCGCCCAATTGGATTTGATTTTTCTGCAGGGGTTAGTCCACATATGCAACCAATATCTATATAAGTAGTAACTCTAGGACATCAATCAAACTTGACACCATATCAGTTTGACTGAAGAAGATATTTTAACCCAAACACCATGCTTGATTTAAAAGGCCTATGAATGCGTTTCTAGACACACATTCAAACTAGAGCATATACGAACGGATAAAGAAAGCATGAAGCATGATTGAGCTTTATTCAAAGAGAGATAGGTATGAGTACGAACCTGGTGATCCTCGGGCGACCTCCCGATAGGGCT
This sequence comes from Panicum virgatum, assembly GCF_016808335.1. Classification (NCBI taxonomy): domain Eukaryota; kingdom Viridiplantae; phylum Streptophyta; class Magnoliopsida; order Poales; family Poaceae; genus Panicum; species Panicum virgatum. The sequence goes on along the minus strand of NC_053142.1, from coordinate 2,078,919 downwards.
TTGTTTAATGTCAAAAGCAAGACATTGGAGTACTTACCATGATGTTTTGTTGATGAAGGCTCAATGTTATCACCATGGCAATTCCTCTCTTTTTTTCATTTTATAGAGCAAGATGCGAGGTCGTACACCAATTCCAAGACAAGATATGAATTGAGAAAAGAACTTACTTTGGGGTACTCACATACCTCCCCCACACTTGGAGTTTGCAAAACATCGAGTGTATGGAGTTCAAGTCTCCTTCAGTAGTTGTTCTTCATCAAGGCATATCGATGTGTTGTAGTCGGTGTAGCTCTCATGTTCGTAGGTGTTGTCTATCCATCATTCTTCTTGATCTTCCCCTGGAAAGGTTAGCAACCAAAAATACCCGAAGGAAAACTATATCCTAGAACATGCTCTTGCTTTTTATTGAAAGGGAAATAAAGAAGTAAATGAATAAATGATAGTCCGGGCTATCTCCCGGCAGTGCTTTGTTTCTGGTCATAAGCTCGACCATGATAACTCTTGCAACCATCATTGGTGATGGGTCATTGTTTCACCACCAATCATTGAAACTAGCTACAAGGTTAGCGCCACAGTGCACCCATGAAATCTGCAATGTTTATGATAGACATATACATCTACAACCAACCTTCTGAAGATTTTGCAGAAGAGGACTATAAGATAGTTGTTGTCCTTGTGTGTGCACGGTGCACTAAGCATGCCTGACTCTGGAGTTGCATTGAATGAGCATGGTTTACGTGGTATGTCAAAAGTGAAACTCCCATGCTCATTTGTGGAATCCTTTTCTTTGGACTCCAGAGTCGGCGCCTCACAAGATTCCTTGGCCCATTGATTCTCCATCTCAAGAGATTCATCGTGAAAGCTTGATGTTGATTCTCGATCATGATTGAGAACAACATAGTCTGGGCCCGCGGGAAGGGGCTCAAACTCGATCAAGGGTGACGATGAACGTTCATCTTCACAAGAGTGAAGGCCACCTTCTGAGTCGTATTCTTCAGAGGATTCTAGAGCTCCCAAGAGAACGGGCTCCGATACTATGAACGGAGATGTATGCATCATCTCCTCGAGCGGGTTTTGCTCAGGAAGAGGATTGGCCAGAAGATTTTCTAGGTGAGGAGTAGCAACGGCCGAGCCGGTTTCTCTAAGCTTTTCATCTAGGCTCCCATGAGTTGCCAGAAGTTTTTCTAGCGGGAGGCCTAGGAGAAGATCAAAATCGAGGATATCGTAGATATAAAAATCTACATGCACCTTGATTTTTCCTATGGTGATAGGCACATCCCTTGCAATCCCCCGACATTCAAAGAACAGTCCGGATGGACTTTTAAAGTACTTGTCAGTCGGGGTTAGAGGCTTGTTACCCACAAGAGTATCCAAAAGGTACTGGGGTAAGATGCAAACCTCAGCAGCAGGGTCATGAAGAGCTTCTACGATTTTTTCCTTCATAGAACAAGTGATGGTTGCAGAGGTTGGGCTAATCCGAATCGCTTCGGAAGCACGCTTTGCCTCTTTTGACCAATCAATTGTGGGTGTATGGTGGGAAATTATATCGAGGGTCTCATAAAGACACATCGATTTCATAGGGTCCTTGTGCCTAAGATGATTCGAGGTATTTTGGATGTTTTCCGAAGGATCATCCTCGAATCGGGCAGAGAACTCCGAAGGTTGAATTTCTTCTTCCTTCGGTGTTCATGGTTCGGGAGAGGGCTCAACAAACGAATATTGGGATGTGGAAGATGAAGGCTCAGATTCGGTTGTTGAGAGACTCCCATGGCTCGACGCGGATTCCTCCCGGCAGGGTTCACTATGGTCGGCAGTGAAGAGAGAGTCTTCTAGGAAACTGTCTAGGATGTCTCTTCCTTCTTCCGGAGTTGTGTGTGCGAACCATCCTCCGCTGGCGATGTCAAGCTCTAGGGCAGTTTCCATGTCTAAACCCGAGTAGAAAACGTTCAACGATACTTCGTCGGGTATAGATATGTCTGGGATAGATGCCAAAAAGGCGTGATAATCTAGCCCATGCTGCACCTATGGACTCCTTCTCTAATTGCTCAAAATCGAGGATGTCGGTCGGTAGGGAGTCTATGCATTCGGTGAGGGAGAATGAGTAACAAAAGTCATCTCGAAGCTCCTCCCAATCACCGCTCATATTTCCTATCGTGCGGGTGTACCATTGCTCCACCCTCTCTATAAGAGAGAAGGGGAACAATTTCCACCGCAAGGCTTCTTGTGTCATGCCTAGGATTAAAAGACCCGAACATAGTTCCTCGAATTCTTGCAAATGGTCATAGGGATCTTCATGAATTTCTCCCGAGAAGGGTCGCTTCCGAACCATGGCTATAAAGCCAGGGTCGAGTTCAAGGTTAGATGAGGAAGATGGTGATGGCTCAGAGAACTCGCCCATTGGGGTAGAGAGCTGTGGAAAGGATAGCTGCTCCATGGGTAGCGGGGGGTAAAGGTCGAAGGAAAGAAAAAGAAAAAGATACGAGGATGATTGAGTCCGCAGATAATGTAGCTGCCGTTCTCCGGCAACGGCACCAGAAAGCTTGTTGGTACTTTGTAACGTCACGAATAAAATCCGCAAGCGCGTGGATACCGCTGTAGCTTTCACCCAAGAGTATTCCAGGGTATCGTTTCCACTGAGGAACATGAGTACACTATCTACGGGTTCAGACAGTCCAAGGACACACACACTAGTGTAGGAGGATAGGAAAGAGAGGACTTTCTAAGATCTAGAATCTATGTTTAGAAGAAGAGATCACGTCGCCGTTATACTTCGAGCTAAAAGTATCGACCGGCTTAAACAAGCCGGTAGCTCCAATAATGGTGCTATATCCGATATCTGAACATGGAGGATTACTAGGGCTCGAACAGGGCTGTCACCACCTGCCGGCTACCTCTACAAACCGTGAGACTATCGGACAACTGAGTGGTATAGTCCAGCCTAGACACCACGACTACGCCTTTCCCTACTAACTCTAGAGGCGATCAGGGTTATCCTTTTCTATCCGGAGCCCACTCTAGAGTCAAATGATACTGGCTAAGCATACACATCAACTAATATAAAAGCAGAGATGATAACTTGTGATCTAAACTCTAATTCTAAATAAACAAAGAAAGTCTCAAACACTTACAACCGAATAAGCATCCGTCGAGGTACAAGCGGAGAAGAGCACCGACAAGCCCGGTACATCCCCCGACTCCTCCTCACTCTCATGTAGAGGTACAAATTGGAGAAGAGGGCCGTTACCGGCGCCCCTCCTGAGTACCTCTACTCCTAAAACTCTCTGAGATAGCTCTACACCTCAAGTGAGGACTCAAGAGAAGAGATGGTGTGGTGTGTGTGTTCATTTGAGCCCCCTCCCCTCATATATATAGGGGGAGCCACCAGCCATTCGCCCGAGAACCGACCCAAACTGCCATGGAGGACCAATAGCACCTCGCCATGTGTCATCTGAGAGCTGGTGGGGCTCGTGGGCCGCCACTACTGGGTCGGGCGACCTGGAGGTCGGCCGACCGTGGGCTCGGTCCGTTTGGCCCGGTCTTCGGTCAGGTGGCTGATAGGTGGGCCCCCATGTCACGTATATGGGTAAGGGCCTGTCTTAAGTCAGTTTGGTAGCTCTGGTGGGCCCTTGGATCCTCGTGAACGCGTCTGATTCGTCGAGAAGGTGTTGTCTCGGATTGATGATGTGTCGCCTTGCTTATGGGCTGCTTCTCTCTCTCATGTGCAGCTGCCAAGTGGGCCCTTTTGGCCTTTGGGCTTGCTTGTGCTTGGCCTAGGAATTTATGCCTTGTATAATATGCTTGTTACATGCAGTTTTGGCCCAAATTCACCTGCACACATTCTCAGACCAGCATCTGTGGAATTCGTCAAACAATCATCCTTTGCTAACATTTATTCTTTCTGATGCTCAACTTTTGCACAATAGTTGAAGGTTAAAATGGGTCGTTAGTGACCATCAACATTGCTTACGTTGTTCCTCGCGATTGCAATCAGAGCGATCAAGCCAGTATATGTAAGGATGGTAATCACTCGGTTATGTTACTTCTTCAATGGGATTTCACAAAAGGTGATAGATGAAGATGAGTTGCAGGATCTCAAAGAATTCATTGGGGAAACTATGGCGCAGCTAGAGATGTGCTTCCCTCCGGGGTTTTTTGACATAATCGAACACCTAATGATTCACATGGTCGACCAGATACGGGCACTTGGTCCACTCTACCTTCATGAAATGTGGACATATGAGCATTTTATGTCCATCCTCAACTGTTACATATTGAATCATACTCATCCTGAGGGGTCCATGATAGAGGGATACAGTACCGAGGAAGTCATCGAGTCTTGCCTAGGTTACCTAAAGGATAACGTGTGCCTTGGTTTGCCAATTCCACATTTTTTGGGGAGGTTGGAAGGTGTGGGCACGGTTGGGAGGAAAATCTTCATCGACAAAGATTTCAAAGGTGTGCAACAAGCACATTATAGCATATTGCAACACCTCACGATAATGACACTTTTAGTCAATGAACACTTGAGCATGATTCGGGCAGAAAGTAACAGTCGCTCGGTTGATTGGATCATGAGAGAGCACAAGCGTCGACTGACTGCATGGTTGAAGGACCTGCGTCTACCAGATGGGGAGACCGTGGAGGAACAATTAATCAAAAGATTGGCAGTGGATCCATCTACCCAGGTCACATCATGGCAAGGTTGTGATATTAATGGATATCTATTCTATACTGCCGCCAAGGACAAGAAGACCTGTGTCCCAGAACAGTGGTGTTCGTATTGCAGCCTTAGACGAGAGAACAGGTGAAAATACAACATATTTTGGTGTCATAGAAGATATATGGGAAGTACACTATGGTTCCAATAAACAAATCCCAGTCTTTCGGTGTCGTTGGGTCAAAACATCCGAAAGGTGTTGAGGTGGACGCATATGGACTCACGATTGTAGAACTCAACAATATTGGTTATAAAGATGACCAATGGGTACTTGCTTCACAGGTCGCACAGGTACTGTATAGTAGCTGATCCTACAAAGAAGACAAAACACGTCGTCGTTCCTGGAAAACAAGATATCATAGGAGTTGAGGGTATCGAAGATGTGGAAGAGTATAATCAGTATGAGCAAATGAACCTCTTCACAAACCTACCACAAAAGATGAAAATTATAGAAGCAGGAATCAGAAAAGATGAAAAGCCATGGGCACGCAAAGATGGTGAATCGAGAATTGTTACGGCTTAAATACATCCTGAATTAATGTATTCTGAAATGTTATGCAAAGATGTATTCTGAATTCTAAATATGAGTTCTATTAATTTTGCAATGTGATATATTGTGGTTTTGATAATTTTATTCATTATAGTCATTACATTGTGATTTTGATATTTTTCCTATGTTACACATATCACAATATGGCTATGGTAAAATTTTCAGAATTTTTTCAACTGTTTTTCTATTTCTCTGAATTAAACGAATTTTCTGCAAAATTGTAGAAAAATATTTGTAGGGGCGGGTGGGGAGCCGGTCTGCCCCTACAAATATTTTTCAAAATTCTCCCGAAAATTCGTTAAATTCAAGTAGAGTTGCAAAACAATTCAAAAATATGTGAAATTTGCACCATAAACAATTTATGACCTATAGAACTGCTGAATAATATTAAAAATATAATTCAACATATTTTGTGTTAAGGAGTGTTCAAAACACAAAGTTAGTCTTAAGTGACATGAGATAGTAGTGGGACACATGACTACATTATAGTGTCATGAATTTTATTCATTATATTCATTGCAATGTGATTTTGATATTTTTCCTATGTTACACATATCAAAATATGACTATGATAAAATTTTCATAATTTTTTCAACTGTTTTTTGATTTCTCTCAATTAAAAGAATTTTCTGCGAAAGTGTGAAAACGATTTGTAGGGGCAGTCGGGGGACCGGACCGCCCCTACAAATGTAGTTTTAGGGGCGGGCCGGCCCCCCACCCGTCCCTACAAATCGGCTTCCTATATATACCAACACTTGGAAAGAAATTTCAGTTTCCTGGGCGCGAGTTCGAACAGATGCCGTCAGGCTGCCAAAATTTCGACCTCGCCACCTCCGCCGCCGCGGCCGCTCCGCGCCCGCGCCACCGACCCGCACTAGACTGCCGCTCCTCCGCCCTGGCCGCTGCGGCGCCCTGGATCTGCCGCCACCGCGCCGGACCCGCCTCCGCCTCCGCCCCCGGGTTAGGGTTAGGGTTAGGGTTAGGGTTAGAATTATTTTCTAATTTTTATTTGCAATGTATGTTTCTTATTCAAATGATGTCTAATATATTTAGTTAGTTAGCAAGTATTTCATATATACTTAGTTTGCAAATGATGTATATTTGGTTTGCAAATAATTGTAATTGAAATGTGGGATTGTTCATGAAAGAGTTCGCAATGTCTCCATTCTATATATTGAATGTAAATTGAATGTATATTTTTATTTATTTTGTAGTATTGAATGTAGCATTTTATATAGTTCTCGAGACCCTGTAATGTTGTATATATAGAATGTATATTTCTAATTTATTTTGTAGTATTAGTTAATTAGAAAATAGAATGTGAATGTGAGTACATGAATTAGTGTCTCCATTATTTATTCATAGAAAGAGTGTATATTCCAAGAGTGTATATTCATAGCAACAATTGCAGCATTAATATTCCAAATAAGAGTATATTAAATGTGAATTGTTCATAATCCGTGTAGAAGTCGTAGATGGATCCTTTGTCGTCATCTTCCCCACGAAGGGATGCCGAACTGCAAGACTGAGCTTCAACAAATCGCATCCCAGATGGAGTTGGAGACCCAAGCCGACGTCGATGTCCAATTCGTGACGGACGAGTCTGAAAGTGGGGACAAGCATGGCCCTAGGGTTGGACAAGGGGCTTCGATGGACGGCAGGTGGCAGGATCCGCTCGATCCACACCCATTTCCACAAAGAGAAAGTCGTTCACAGGATGCGCTTGATTCGGATTACGAACCAGAACAACATCAGGTAATGAATACACAATTAATTACAACGAAGCATTCCATACGTTTTCATAGATTGCGCATTAGGACTTGATGAATCGTATTATCCATGTAGGCATTGACTGGCCGGGGTAAGCGCCGACGCGGACCCCCAAGCCCCACGGAGGAAGACAATGAAAGCTCAGGACCCGATCCTGCAAGTACAACGTCCATTGTACAAAACAAAAGGAAAATGAGTCAGCAAGGAAGAAACCAATACCCCGAAGGACAATTTACTATTAATGCAATTAGCCCGGCAGGAGAGCTCATAGATCCTCCACAAATTGTACCAATGTTTCTGAATGCTATCGGTGCAATAATAAGACCAAAGATGGTTTTGGATCCGACAATCCCTAGTTGGCCCCTAGTTCCTAAGGGGAGAAAAGAAGCGATGTGGCAATTGTTGAGCAGAACATTTATTGTGCCCAGAGGAACTAGAGAACAAGTAAAGCATTATGCTCTGAAGATGCTGGGTGAAACTTTCCGCCGGTGGAAGCGCGAACTGAATACACAGTATGTCAAGAAGGGTCGAACGCCATTTGTGGATTACGGGGACATCACACCAGCACAATGGGAAGAGTTTGTTCGACAAAAGACCACTGAAGAAGCTCTAGCCCTAAGCCAGAAGCAAATTGAACTAGCAAAGAGCAACATACATAAAGTCCGTCTTGGACCAGGTGGGTACCAAAGGAAGATCGATGGCTGGTGGCGTGAAAGAGAGGTGGCAATAGCCGCCGGCCAGCCTGACCCTTATGAAGGATTGGACGACCGTGGATGGCAGTGGCTTGAAGCAAGGAAGCCAAAGATAGTTGAAGGGATACCAAAATTTAATCGACCCGAGACCGAAGCAGTGGCAGAAAGAATGTTACAACTTGCTGAGCTTCAGAAAAAAGGTCAGTTCAAAGCCAATAGGGAGAAAGATGTGCTCAGTACGGCCATTGGGTCCAAAGAGCATGGAGGCCGTGTTAGAGGTATGTCCTCTAAGTTGAGCATCAAGGATGGGTTCGAGAAGGACCAGACTAGGTACAGGAGCCATGGCCGATATAAAGAAGAAATTGTTGCTGCTGCAGAGAATGCAATGGAAGCAAGGTTCAAGGATTTATTTTATGCAATAGTTGCGGAGCAGCAGCAGTCAGGGTGACTAATGTTCCCAGTGTCACAAGAGGTGGGGCTTCAACAAATGGTGGTCATGCCCTCTCCGGTACTTGGCCAAGCGAGTTCGGCATGTGCACAGAGTAGTGTCGCCTCGACCACAGCTTAGCAATACCTGGTGGATACCATAATGAGTACTACTCCCTGCTTGTCGCTCTATCCTGTTGGCTGAGTTGGAAAGACAAAGGAAGTAGCCACGGCTCAGGTGCATCCGGCTAGGGGTTTATTCAAGGGAAAACCGATCCCCATCGGATATGCATGCGTACAAGTAGAGCAACTCTTAAAATCAAGCTATGAGGATAACGAGATAGATTTTCCCACTCCAGATGAAAAGAGTTGCCTTGGAGAATGTGTCGGTACCACCATTCTATAGCATAAACGAGATATCTTATTGGTTGGTCAAGTACCTTTGGCTACTCAGGCCCTGCCATCACCACAACCACGAGAGGCATCGCCAGCTACTCCATTTTCATGAGAGGTATTGTCACCTCAGGCTCCGCCATCACCAGTGGCTCTAGTATCACTGAGAGCCATCACCACCACTACAAAAACCACCTCGAACATCACCACCACCACGAACATCACCACGAGAGCAAGATCCGTCATCACCAACACCACGACAGCCATCCCCACAGGCCCCCGTATCACCACCACCACGAGAGCCATCCCCACAGGCTCCCATATCACCACCAGCACCACGGGAGCCATCCCCACAGGGCCCGGTATCAGCACGGGCTCCGCCAACAACCCGATCACGAGAGCATACTCCACCGGCCCCGGCTTCGATGACACGATCAGTGCTACCTCGAATGCTACGGCCTTACCAAAAGGACAAGGAAGGGTCAGAAATTGTGAATAGATGACCCGCCGCAAACAAGAAGTCTGATGAAAGTGTTAAGAAGGCTAAGTCCAAGGATAATCCACAAAATTCTAGTGTCAGCAGACGGTCAGGCTTTTCTACGCCCCCTACTGACACCGACTTCCAAAAGTCAATTGGGGTTGATGAAATTCAAGACTTGGACGATGCTCCTATAAAATTTGAGTACGAAAAAGACTTGCTACCGGGCTGGGCACTAGCAGATTGTCCTCCTTTTATGAGAAGGCTTCATAATTGGTACAAGAGGGCATGTAGACTTGGACTCAGAACCATATATGCCCCGCACCATCCGGATGTATTCGGAACTAAGGGGCCTGAAATCTTTGATATCACGATAGATTTTGAAGACATCCAGCAAATGTTCCGCCTCAAAGAACTTAGTATTGAAATGGTTCGACTCTGGTGCATATAAGTGCCCATGATACTAGTTCATTTTATATTATGGCATAAAGTATTATATTATATGCTTAAATATATAATTGTCATCCATTATATTCTACAGGATGCAAACTTATGATGGAATTATTTTAAATAAGAAGGTCCCATATCTTGACCCCGCAGCGATTTGCGAGGCCAAGCACGCATCACCAAAATGGATGAAGGATGATGATGACCACCTAAAGTCTTTTGAAACAAAGAATGCAAAACAAAAGGAATGAAAAAGATTTCATCAAGAGACCTTCACAAATGTTGCGTCCTACATATCGCTTATGATGTCCCGATGGAAAGACATGGATGTCATATTTGTGCCATACCACATCCAGTAAGTCTAATATTAACCATTTCATAATAAATCATTGCTCCGATCCATGCCTCCAAAATATACGTAATATTTTTTTGTTCAGAAATCACTGGATTGCGTTCCAACTACAACCAAAGCTCGGAAGAATTCTCGTATTGGACTCGTTGGATTGGTCAACCAAGAGATATCAAGAATTCTTAGATATACTACAATTGTGAGTGAATTTCTTATCTTCCCTAAGCATGTCATGCTTAATTCTTTAGAGAACTATATATATATTAACTTTCAATTTTTTTCATTTTAAACAGGGCTTACAAGTACTACATTCATAAAGGAGGAGTCTATCCCGCTGACAAACCAGATGAAATGACTCTGCACACAAGGTTCCCGTGCCACAAGCAACCCGTAGGCTCCGTGTACTGTGGGTACTACATGTGCCAGCATCTAAGGGTGCAAGGGAGATATACTATGGACCCGAACGTGTAAGAGGGCTACTCTCTTTATTATAGATATATGCATGTCTACTCTGTTTTTACTGTAACCAGCACTTGCTTAATTTTACAATGAATTCAATAACTGCAGATTCACAATGTGCGACGATGATTATCTCCATGAGAAACAACTTTTAAATGTAGTCAACAATTTGTCCCGTTTCATTTTGCATGAAGTGGTCAACGTGAAGGGCAAATTTTTTCACGAAGCACAAGATTTCGCAACGGATGACAAATACATTGGGCTTCGTGAATGGAACAACCAACAGCACCGTGCAGCCACTAGTAGCGGTCCTAGGGAGGATTATTGAAAAACATTTATTCAATATACACTTCAATGATGTATTGTAATGGTGTTTGCTTTTCATATGATAAAATTTTGTATGTGTAAGAATTTTTAGTTACCGAACATATTCCAAGTCTCTTTCGCCAACTATTATCGATACTTTAATGATCAAAATCGACAGGAATGCAAATTGCAAAAAAAAACATGGGAAATGTTATCGAAAGTTTCAAAATCGAATGTACGTGGGTGGGCAAAACTTTTTAGGGGCAGGTGAGGTGGTGCCCCAACCCTGAAAATAGAATTTCAGGGGCGGGCGACCCCCAACTCGCCCCTGGAAATATATTTTCAGGGGCGGGTCGTGGGGTCACCCGCCCCTGGAAATGCATTTTCAGCGGGCGGGCAACGGCGTGACCCACCCCTGAAAATTCATTTTCAAAGGCGGTTGGGCGTGGCCCGCCCCAAGAAACCTATTTTTAGAGGCGGTTTCGCTACCCGCCCCTGCAAATAGGCATTTTTAGCAGTCAGAACTAGCAACGGGTGCGCTATCCGCCCCAAAAAATACGTTTTTATCCGCCCCAACAAATGCTTTTCATAGTAGTGTCACTCGACTCGACTGCTACAGTTAGCTAGGATGACTAGGATAGATTATTCCTCGCTCAATGATCCATCACAAGCTAAGGGCCGTACCTGCAGGTGATTGCTTGCTTGCTTCTAGTGTACTACAGGCCTGCAGCTATTAGTTATTGCTTCTAATTAAACAATTAACACTATCACTGTACTGCTTTACAGTAGTTTACAGAAAGGAAAAGCTTGCGGCTCTAACTCCGATCCATGGGCCTAATACGCCATCCTCATCCACATATGACTGTTTAATCTTTAAAAGACCAAAGCTGACCCTGCTATTCTGCCAAAATCAAGCAGCCGTGAGGCCACGTCTACAATAAATATTAACCGTTGGATTACCGTATTGCTTAATCGGGCGGCCGCAGTATGAGCCGGAGGCCGGACACAAACTAGCGCAAGGATTGGTTTCCCACGTTCCGGATCCTTCCTGAACACACACCCAAGCTATCATGCGGCACCATTAGGGGTGGTAAAGGGCTCAAAATTTTGAACTAGAAAATCTAAGGGTCGGGCTCTAAAAGGGCTGGGCTCCAATCTTATACAATTTTGAGCTAAAAAATTTAAGGGCTTTAATGGGCTGTGAAGAGGCCACTAGGGCCATGGCCCATTACCACCCTTAGGCATCATTAATCTGAGCGCATTACTCGTCGGAGCAAGGTCACGGTCCGCAACCAACATCGAAGAGGGCGTACAAGAGTTAGATAGCAGCAGTATGTGGGAGAATACATTGGCAAAATAAGCTGACATGGCTATCATTACATGAGAAAAGAGGGTGTTATTGTCTACTCTTTCGTCTACTGCTCTGGCTCGTACTCTTAGGCAAAATAACACCAATTAGAGAAGGCATTAAATATCACACGGACAACAAAATAGACAACTCATTGTAAAGTTGTCTGTATGTCTCAAATAGATAGCAGCTGTCTAAACTGTTGTACATGCCCGACTTAATGCTACTCCTTCCTTCCATTTTTATAAGGCACACATGTATATCAAGATTCAAATTAACTTTGCTACCTTTGACCAACAATTTAACTATTATTTTTTATTTTTATAATGTAAACTTCATATGATTGGATTCGTAATCAAATATACTTTACCATGATTATAAATTTATAACCATAAATGACATAATATATAATATATCAATGGTCAAAGTGTTATTTAGAAGACCATGCTATGTTAGATTATGCCTTATAAAAGTGGAAGGAGTGAGTAATTTAATACCAGATATACTTTTAAGTGGGATTACCGTTTATTCACATATACTCTTAGTTTTTCTGTCCAATGAAGAATCAACGTTAATTTCATTGTAGATAAACACACATGCTTCTCAATCCATTATTGTTAAGATAAGAGTTACTATGATGTTGTTTCCACTTTTCATTCCTGGTAGGTTCAGGTGAGTCCATAGCATATTTAAATTCTGATACATGTACCACGCGTATATATGTCTTGAAATTTAGATGAACTCCTGATATCTTTATAACAATAGAGTTTCAACACATGGCCATATATATTTGACCTTTAGTGCAAAGGTTTTCTCTATGCTCACACAATATGCTCTACGGCTATAGATAAAACAATGAATTTGTAGTCCTCATACATGTTTAATTCAAATTCTATTCAATAAACAAAGAGTGCGGCAAAGCCGCTCCAGCCATAGATAAAATAATAAATTCATAATTCTCATACATGTTTAAATTTTAATTGTATTCAATAAACAAAGGGCGCGGCAAAGCCGCGCCAGATTTCTAGTTATATTAATCCATCCCTACTAGCTGCAATCTTCTGCATATATGCAAGATTATATAATGGTACGTACAAGAGGGGCAGTGCTGAAAAGGGGCACGCATCGTCTCTACTTGCTGGTTCATTCATTCATTCGGTCTTCACCGACCGTACTATACGTGCCTAACCGTATTATTGACAACACAACATGTAGCAGCGTAAACAAACAAAACTGCTGTCTCTACCTACCCTAATCTCTCTTTTGACTTTGCATTAACACCAAGCCGTCTGAAACTCAAATTGTACCAGATACAATCTTTCGCTTCGACAAGTTCTTCACACTTTTATTGCAAGTAACACGTACTATATATACTCAGTGACCTATTCATCTTCTTAATTATGTATGTATAGGTACTTGTAAGTAGTAGCTGCTAATTTGGCTCATGCATACATGTATGCATCCATGGTGCCGTCTTACATATTTTGCAGGGGAACAAATTCGAAACTTTGTTATACACAACACTTTAATTCTCAAGCCCAACATAATAGATCCAAAAAAATCATTGAAGCCCATGACGGTCTCCGTGAGAAATCAACGCAATTCAAGCGGCTGGGCTGGGTGCCTCGGGCCAATAATGCTCAAATGGGCTTGTTGCTAGGAAGCCTGCAAACTGATCATGATCATTTAGTGCGCGCGACAGGGATTTGGCCTGTTGCAGAAGCGTGCGAGCTCAGCTTGCTATTTTCCGTTTGAAGATTCAATACTGTTGGAATGGCCACCTTCAGCGAATTATGCCCTGGTTACTTAGTTCCAATCTTCTAGAGGATATAGAGTTGCCAACACATCTGAGAGCAGCTAATGCAATTGTTGGAGGATATGAGAGTTTCAGTTATAGATATATAACTTAACATTAATCACTTTTTCATAGATACAATCCCTGCTCACACAAATAAAATCGTGAGAATCCTTCAAAGAAATCAAGTTCGACACTAACTGTAAGCTAAAAAAACGAACTTATAATTGATCATTCTTCATTCCTTGATTAAGTGTATACAAGCTATTAAGATCTGTGTAATAGAACGGTATCACTACAATCAGTTTAGTCTATTGATCTTCACTGCTTAACAATACTTTATAAATACTGTACAAATTATCAAAGGGCAACTTAGATCATTGATAAATATTGTCTTGCATATGTTAGCTCTTATTAAATATTTACAACACAAGACAAAAAAATAGGTATATATTGTCTCTGTTTTTTACTCCTTTTTCTTCATTCCATGTTTTCGATAGAGTTCTTCTTGCATTCTTTTTTCAGATTGGTTTTCAAGATCCATGAGTAATAATAATTAAACAATTGAAACAATCTTCCAAAATGCATAGTCATTGTTTCTCTTGTTCGATTCAGTAAGATAAGCACATAGGGTTTTCCACCCCCCCCCCCCCCTATGTCTTTTGAAGGCATGATGGGGGTGTAACTATTATTAACTGGAACAGAAAATTGGTTTGGTAAGCTGATCTACTAGAAGTTAAGAACTGTAATGCTATAGAAGGGAAAAGAGTCAAATCATACTATGTTCTTTTAGAGGGGCAAATTGTTGAATAATTAGGCAACTGCATGATTAAATTCCGAAATAAATAAATCATAACCATGACTAGATCTAGCATGAACAACTCTATCATACTAGTAGCAAGACACAACCAGATCATGATCATCTAAGCAAACATGATAAAGAACTGGATTAAACAGCAGTATACGTACTGAGTTTTAGCCTTCGAGAAGACGAACGGCGCTGACGGGACGAAGACGGTCCTGCGAACGGAGTGTAGCAGACGACGATACGCCGCAGCACCAAACTTAGACGGAGGGCAAGCCGTGGCAAAGATCGTTGAGCAGTCGCGTCGGGCGTTTCCCAAAAACCTTATTCGTCCTCTCCCGGTGCAGGATCCCAAAGGCAAAAGGTTCCGGAGACCTGCTCTCCCGTTCGCCGGTGCACGCCGACACTCGGGATGTAGAAGACTGCGGTGGCGGCGCAGCAGTGAGAGGAGGCAAAACCCTAACTCAGATTAGATCTTCTTATGAATTTCCAAACCTAGGGGACTCCACGTATAGCGATCTATGATGCACTTTTTCATGAGGGAGGTGGTCCGTATTTATTGGGAGACAAACCCCCTACACCCTCGTCCATTAGCAATACGGGACTAATAGATGGCGTACCTCCTCTTAGCGCTAATGGGCCTTTGAGATTTATTAGGATTATTTATATGGGCCAAGCCCAAAATTCCAATCCCCCACCAGTTCTCAAATGCCCATTTTGAGATTTGCCAGTTTCTCACTACTGTTTGATATACCTGTGTTTTAGTGAGGACTGTTAAGTTGAACTCTTACCTAGAACTTCAAGCTACACTTATCCACAACTTGAACAATGGACTACGCCTTGAATTGCAAGTTTCGTGCGGACAAGTTTCACTCAAGGTCCTAACCAGTACACGGCTGCCAGTAGTCTACTCCGCGGTTGGAGCATATACGTCATACTCCCTGGTCTCTTCATGAGCTTGCTAGAGATTACCCAAGTCTCATAGACTGCGACGTTCAACAGTTGGGCTCATATAGGTGTGCTTCTTTCAAGAATGCTCTGTAGGACAGCATCTTCGCTTAACCAAGCCAACAGAAACATATTAAGGCACATAGCCAACCTACCATACAGCATCTGAGAGTATTGCAACTTCACTAAGAGAGGGTTCTAAAGAAAGTTACTCTCCTCAGTTAACCGATAGTTTGTTCTTCCCAGGTCCTAATTCACGGGATCTCTGATCACATAGGTTGGGTTACCACTATGGCAACTATATGGGTCTCAAACCCATCTCCCTCGATGCACTTTCTATCACATTATGTGATAGCCCTTTTGTAAAGAGATCTGTCAAGTTTTTGTCTGTTTGAATATAAGTCACACTTATCACTCCGGAGTTTCTCATCTTCCTGACAGACATCAGTCATATTTTGACATGTCTTGATGACTTTGCATTGTCCGTAGTACTGTTCACTTTGACTATCACTGTTTGATTGTCACAGTTCATAAGGATAGCCGGCACTGGTTTCTCAACCACAGGTAAGTCTATCAAGAGTTCACGCAGCCACTCTGCCTCAACAGTGGCTATATCCAAAGCAATAAGTTCTGCTTCCATGGTTGACCTCGTCAAAATGGTCTGTTTGCAAGACCTCTATGATATCACACCACCTCCAAGGGTAAACACGTACCCACTAGTGGCATAAAGGTCATCAGCATTAGATATCCAGTTCGAATCACTATATCCCTCCAGCACAGCAGGGTGCCTAGAATAGTGAATCCCATAACTCATAGTACCAACTAGATAGCGCATAACCCTTTCAAGTGCATGCCAATGATCAGTACCCGGGTTGGACATGAACCTGCTCAATTTGCTCATAGCAAAAGATATGTCGAGCCTCATTGTGCTAGCTAAGTACATGAGTGAACCAATCATCTGGGAGTATCTCAGCTGATCTTTCACAATCTTTTTGTTCTTTCGGAGTATCACACTGGGATCATAAGGGGTTGGAGAAGGCTTGCTATCTACATAGCCAAAGCGACTCAATATCTTCTCCACATAATGAGATTGCGAAAGAGTAATCCCATTCTCACCCTTAATCAGCTTGATGTTCAGAATCACATGAGCTTCTCCCAGATCTTTCATATCAAAACTCTTTGATAGAAAAGACTTGACCTCATTGATCATATCAATATTTGTGCCAAAAATCAATATGTCGTCTACATACAAGCACACAGGGGCGTAGCTAGAGGGTGGTCCGGGTGGGCCATGGACCACCCTAGGAATCCAGCAGAAGGTACATGACTCTTGTTTAGCAATTCAAATCGATTGATTCTGAAGAAAAAAAGACATCGCTCCTGGTGTTCATCGCCTTCTTTCGCTATGGCGATGTTCTGCATTCAGTTTTTCCTCAAGACAACAGTGTGACACTTACTGAAATCCAAGCATGGAGGGTCAGAAAAGACGACACTGGACCACCCTAAACTGAAATCCTAGCTACGCCACTGCAAGCACAATATGATTCCAGAACCCTCACCATAGCGATAGTACACACATCTATGAGCCTCATTTATGACAAAGCTCGCAGAAGTTAAAGTTTTGTCAAACTTCTCATGCCATTGCTTAGGCGCTTGTTTCAGGCCATACAAAGACTTCAATAATTTGCACACTTTGCTTTCTTGACCCTTCACTACAAACCCGTCAGGCTGATCCATATAGATCTCCTCATCCAACTCTCCATTCAGGAAAGCTGTCTTTACGTCCATCTGATGAACGATAAGACCATATGAGGCAGCCAGGGAAAGAAGTGCTCGAATAGTAGTCAATCTAGCAACCGGTGAGTATGTGTCAAAGAAGTCTTCGCCTTCTTTTTGTGTGTAACCTTTGGCCACAAGCCGAGCCTTGTACATCTCAATAGTACCATCAGGCCTAAGCTTCTTCTTGAACACCCATTTACAACCCACAGGTTTACAACCATTGGGTCGCTCAGTGAGTTCCCACGTACCATAGGATAGAATCGAGTACATCTCACTTTGGACAGCTTCTTTCCAATCATCTGCATCTGGAGATGCATATGCCTCAGCAATGGTAGTGGGTGTTGTAGGAATATGGAGTAGCAAAAACAAAAAGTTTCTACCGCATAAACCAGGATTACTGCAGTTATAGATCACGGGATTACCACTAGATGCGTAGTTGCGGAACTTCTGTAGCGCGTCAGTGTAGTGCAGATGGAAGCCGGCAGTGCAGTTGCATGAACCACCTCACGAACGGCTCGTCCTTATGCAGCAAACGCAGCACCTCCACGAAGCCTACACATACGGGAAGAAGCGTCGCGATCCGGACTGCTAGGTCCGCGAGGGCGACCTAGGGCTTGCCGCACAGGAGGGAGGGGGCGGTACTATAGCAGCGCTACTGTTCACGCGCGGTACTGTAACAGGGTACAGTTCACGCGCGAGAAAAGGCTAGGGTTAGGGTTTTTAGGCCCCCCCCTCTGTTTATATAGCCCCTTAGGTGGGCTGCCTTGGGCCCCACCTTGGTTGCCCCCTTTTGGGCCTAAATGGCCCATTAGTGCACCTAAGCCCAATCTAATTCGGATCTCATCCTTATCAGTCTTCTTTCCCTTAAGTGTGTGACCCTATGGGCTCACATGCGAATAGACGAGCCGCCACAATATCATATACATGTTATTCCCTTTGTCTCACGATATTTGGTCTAGCTTAAAGCTGACCACTCTTTCTCGATCCTGTGATTTGGAATCCTTGGTTAACTCTTAACCCTAGCATAGCCATGCATTTCTTGATCCGAATCTCACTCGAGGGGCCCCAGAGATATCTCTCTCTTACAGAGAGGGGCAAATCCCATCTTGACCGACTATGTCTCACAGCATGCTTTTTGACAGACCCGAAAGCCACCTTTATAACTACCCTGTTATGGTGTAGTGTTTGATGGCTCCTAAGTAAGTCGGTTCACATCTTGAGTACATACGACGATCTCAGGTCTTAGGACATAGCGTACATATTGTGTAATGAGCAGTCATCATCTCGTGTTGGGTTAGTTTAGTCTCATGTCTCACATGAGCCCACATTATTAGTTTGACATCCCCATGTCCATGACTTGTGAAACACAGTCAATCAACTAATACATGTGCTAGTCTAATATTCATGTGTGTCCTCACATGAACTCTGATTAGGAACATTTTAGAATATTCATACAAGTATAGAGTTTAACAAATACTTCACATAAGCATTAATCAATACAAGTTGTCATCTATGAATATTCAAGGTACACTTTATTAACCATGAATACAAGGAAATATGATTGCCTCTAGGGCATATTTCCAACAATCATCTCGTGTTGGGTCAGTTCTGTCTCATGTCTCACATGAACCCACATTATTAGTTTGACATCCCCATGTCCATGACTTGTGAAACGTAGTCAATCAACTAATACATGTGCTAGTCTAATATTCATGTGTGTCCTCACATGAGCTCCGACTAGGAACATTTTAAAATATCCATACAAGTAAAGAGTTTCACAAATACTTCACATAAGCATTAATCAATACAAGTTGTCATCCATGGATATTCAAGGAATACTTTGTTAATCATGAATACAAGGAAATATGATTGCCTCTAGGGCATATTTCCAACAGTCTCCCACTTGCACTAGAGTCAATCCAGAATGTATCTAATACCCATTGCTCTTGTGTGCCTCTCATGCTTGGGCTGTGGAAGGGGTTTTATCAACGGATCTGAAATGTTCAGGTCTGTGTGTATTTTGCATATCTTGATCTCACCCCAATCGATGAACTCTCGAACGAGATGAAAACGCCGCATAACATGTTTACTCTTCTGGTGATTCCTTGGCTCCTTGGCTTGCGCAATGGCTCCACTGTTGTCACAGTAGAGATCCAGCGGGCTAGAGGCAT